>NC_073692.1:110860650-111034650 GCF_029784155.1 Uranotaenia lowii
AGTTGTATCGAAAAAAAACGAGTATAAATTGAAAATAAGGTAAACAAGTTTGAATTTCATCTCTAATTTTGAAATTTTTCGAAATACCTCAAATTTAGTTCAATGAGATCAAATTGGTTGAAAAAGGGCACCCTTCTTCATACATGACTGTTAAAAAATTATCGTTTGTAAGCTAGATATTAATGTTTATTCCATTGGTCGTTTTTTGAAAAAAAAAAATTGAAAAATCACGACATGACCTGAAGAACGTTATTCCTCCAATTCACTTGGTCCATGGCAACCGTTCTCTAATTTCTCGAAAATTTCACATTCGCCTACTATTAATTACTGTATAACTTGTAAAACAATTCTTGCTTTTACTCGATAGACATTATCCCAAACACAAGACATATTAAAACGTTCGGATCAATTATTTTTTCCATAGATTGTGCATATCGGTCCAAACTTATCTTTCCACATAATGTTACGGAAAAGCGCAGCGCTTACGCAGAGATGATGTTTTCTTGCTATGCATGAAGACAGGGTAGGGGAGAGGCGGGTAATATGCGCATATTAAGGAAAACACTCATTTTCTCCCATATTCCGATAGATAGGAGCCTGAAAACTATATGCACATGAGCGGACATCTGTTTTCTATACGTAAGAGCAATTTTTCTGTTAAAATCTCTTACAGTTTTTGTGAAAATAATTTTATAATAAAAGAAGTCAAAATAGCCGATTTCCGAAACCGGCGGGCTAAATGCGCATATTTATGTTTTAAGCTATATTTCATTTACACTCGCAATATTTTGAAATTATTTAATTGAAAATGGTAGAAACGGATGTTAGGCATACGTTAAGGCTGAAATTTTAAGGAAATTTTTTACATCACTCATTCTTTGCATGAAACATAGTTAAGTATGCCATATGGCCATATTTCATGGTAATATTTTGTTCATATTGTATTTTTATCGGATCAGTATGAAGTTCTTCTTTTTTCGCTGAAAGATCGTGATTTGAGCGTAGATTTAATGTTTAAATGATAGGAAGTAAAAAATTTATAAGAATAATCTATTTTTCTTGATATAGGCATTTAACCTGCCTTAATATGGGCATTCAGAACCTGTCTCGTATTCCAATATCTTATCATCTACAACTTTGCCAAAAGCTTCAATTTGTTGAATTTCCGATTTCCAGATGAATAAGAAAGAAAAACCATTAAAATTTTTGTTTACAGAATCTGTACGCACGATAATTAAAATTCAATATAGGGGAGAGTCGGGTAAGACGGGCACAGCGGGTAAAACGGACACTTTCAATATTTCGAGAATTACAATGTTTGGCACTAATCTAATGATGGGAATATGTTCGCCTGAGTGTATCAACACTTTCGAGACCCTTTGTCTATTTATAGCAAGCAAGGTCCCATAATAATAAACAAAACAAACAAAAACTTTGAGAATCCATTATTTGATGTAATTTTCGCTCCTCATAAAATAGTTCCTAACTCGCAAAATTTTCGAAAATGTCAACTGTTTTCAAAGGAAGAGTGTTTATTAGGCTTCTTTTTAACCATATGGAGGAAAATCAGCGAGTTTCGGTCAAAGGGCTTGAACATCAATCGTTTAAAAAAAAAGTTGCTAAGGCGGGTAAGACGGACACCTCAAGGTTGGGTAAAACGGACACATAAGTTTCTCCAGGTATTTTAAATTTTCATCGGTTTGATCCTCCATATGCCTTCAGAAGACCTTGGCAAGAGCAATTGCCGGTGGAAAAGCACTCAACATCTCAAACCGGCCATAAAAACTGTAAAAACAGGATCTCCAGGGAAAAAAGCGCCTATAAAATACGGAATTCCGAAACCACACTGTTTCGCTTCTGGACTCGGACCAGTTGGTTCCATTTTGGTTTAAAAATGTTTTCTTATACTTAACTCACAAAAATATCTACATTTACAGCAATTTTTGCGGCAAAATGTACCTTTTCTGAACAGTGTCCGTTTTACCCGACCATTTTTGAAAAGTGTAATTTGCAAGCATTTTTTAGATGGCTCGAAAAAAGTCTTGATGAAGGAAATTTACTAATTCCAGCGGTTAATGCGATAGTAAACAACCTAAACTGGCCATCTGCACGAAAACTACGATGAAAATAGCAATATCTGGTTTTATATTGCGATTCTACCTTGGGGTGTCCGTTTTACCCGACTTTCCCCTATTATATCAAAACTGACAAAAATCTTGTTTGAATTTTTAAATTTTTTCGACTTTATATAACAATTAAATGTTTTCATGCCATGTGTTAAAAGCGTACTACCCTCAAACTGCACTGATAAGATATGATGAATCTCTAGCCATATCGTCAATCGGCTGTATGCGCATATTACCTAACATGCGCATTTAGGAACACTTCCCCCTACA
The DNA here is from genome assembly GCF_029784155.1 of Uranotaenia lowii. NCBI lineage: Eukaryota > Metazoa > Arthropoda > Insecta > Diptera > Culicidae > Uranotaenia > Uranotaenia lowii. The sequence continues at coordinate 110,863,047 of NC_073692.1, forward strand.
GATTTTCTTTTCTGGAATTCCTTTTTTATCTCAAACTTTTCACATAACCCGCATGGTTCAAATCGGTGAGATGTTGGGCTATCCCCTCGATGTGCTTTTTCTTATTCTCAAGCTGTAGGGTTTTTCAATCCGAAATTCAAAAATATTAATACTACAAGTCAGTCGATTTTCACCCCTGTTTACTCTCATCTCGAACTGGCCTCGCAATTCGATTGGTTATTAATTTTAATAGAAAGAAGTTGTTATCAGGGTATTCTATTCATCTTCATAATTTCCAATCTACTTGCACATTTTCATTTTTTTTACCTGTAATTTTAAACAATTTCTTCAGGTTGCCCCCACTCACATTGAAATTTAGAAAACATCATTCAAGATGCTCTTTCGAAATGCCCAATTGTTTATTCATATCTCAAGCTGTTCTTTCATCCCGTTTAATTTTGAGTTTTAGCCTATTTTATTTCTTAAAGGAAAATCTGTTCTCTCGAAAAAAAATTCCTGATCTTAAGCTGAGTTGTCAACTCTTTTCTAATGTTGATCAATAACCTTGAACTGTATGGTTCATTTTTATTACATGTTTCAAACGGTCCTCTTGGCACACTTTTTTTTCCTAATATTAAGCTGTTCTTTCGACTAGCTCCATAATTGAATCTCATCTCGAGCTGTTCTTTCAATTCGCTTGATCTTCAATAAGATATGGTAGTAAAGCTGACCGCTCGATTTTTTTTTACAAATTTCAAGCTGTCCTCTCAACCCGCTTGATATTCAATTTGATGAGATATTCAAGCTGGTCCCACTTTTTTTCAATTTGAAGCTCTCATCACGACTTGCTTTAAATTTCTATCTTATCTTAAGCTGCTTTCTCAGCACCCATGATTATCAATTTTGATAAAATATTGAAGCTGTCCTCTAGATTCGTCTTCCAATTTCAAGCTGTCCTTTCAACTCGCATGAAATTTATATCGATAGTCTATCCTCTCAACTCACCCTCCAGTTTCAAGCTGTCCATTCAACTCGCTTGAAATGTCTATCGATATAATCAGGCTGTCTCTCAAATCGCCTTTCAATTTCAAGCTGTCCTCTCAACGCGCTTGAAATGACTATCGATAAGATCAGGCTGTCCTCTCAACTTGCGTTTCAATTTCAAGCTGTTCTCTTAATTCGCTTGAAATTTCAATCAATTCGTTCAGGCTGTCCTGTCAACTCAACTCGTTTTCCAGTTTCAAGCTGTCCTCTCAACCCGCTTGAAATTGTAAACATGGTCAAGCCGTCCTTACGACTCGCATAATATTTCAGATTATTTCAGTTTACCCCTTTTTCACTTCTTTCCTACTGCGTAAATAATGACCGGCTTGATTTTCAAGCAAGATTGATGAAATTTTTTTGAACGTGAACTGGTGCTCACCGTTGTATATCTTTTTTTTGGTTCAATTTCTATTGTAATTTCTCATTTTTCGAGAATAACGGGAAATTACCTATCACGGACGCAAAATGTGCAGACCTTTCCGTTGTTTTAAAGCTGGGTTGCAGCATCTGAGAGCCATCGGATCACGAAGTACCGGGTGGAACGACACACACTACTAGACTTGCTTGTTCGACGGCCGACTGATTGAGTGACTGCTTGCACGCTTGGGGTGGATAGCCCGGTGTTGGTTTAATCCGTTCACACAGTTCTCAACACTCGTCGCTCGAGTACTCCGAGTGTACGCAGGTCCTCCTCAAGCAATATACCGCCCTTAGCGAACAATCGGTCTAATGAGCGTCATGTACAGGTTACACTTAGTGCGAGGGCTAAGTCTTCACAATCACGGCAGCTTGTTGAGTCCATAGTAGGCATGACTTCTGCTGATCATTAGCCGCGGGATCTCACGGCTGGTGTCATTGTGTGCGGTCACCAGTGAGCCGTGATAGAAAAAGTCTTCGACTATATAACTCCAGCTCGTCGCCCGGCGCATGTGCGCCGTTCAGGTGTCCATCAAAGTGCTGGTTCCACCTTTTGATCAACTCACGATTGACCGTCAGGATGCCTCCGTCCTTGCCCTGATTCATTTAAGCTTGGGGCACGAATCCTTTGCGGGATGCGTTGAGCTTCTGATAGAACTTCCGTATTTCCTGGGAACGATTCGCTTCGTTCATCACCCTCCTTCCTTCCTCGTCGAACCGAACGACTAGTTCTGTCGTCGAATTCGTTCCACGAGCCCAATGACGTTCTCGGCAACGCTGTTGATGGTTTTCTTGATAGTATCCCAACCCGACCTCAGGTTGTTTTCGTCTTGCAATATTTATTCGAGGCGGACGTTGGTTTTGTATGTTTTCACCTACGGAGAGTTTTGGGCGCATCGTCACCATCACCAGATAGTGTTCTGACTCGATGTAGGCGCCTCTACAGGATACGACTGAGTGAAGCTGTTTAAATTGTTTAAAAATCATATTTGAACTATGTTAAGAGAATTTTACATTTGAGTGTCAATTTTACACTCTTCTCAGTGCTTCGAACAATTCAGAGGAAGTTTTACAACATTAAAAATTGTTTTGTAGAGAACTAATATCTCCTCATCATCTAACAAAAAACAGAAGCTCCTCATCCCTTGCACAACAACGTGAAACAAAAGATTATTAAATTGATATCGTAATGATTTATGGGCTCAAATTACGTTTTGATGGAATTCCGTAGAGCCCCCCGAGAGGTTTGGATGTGATATTTTTTCTTTCTCTTCTTCGCTTCCCCTCTTCCTGGATGGCATCAGGGTGCCCATCAATCCTTCAGATCGGATCGAAGCCGGTGTTCCGCCAAGCAAAACATCCACTTCTTTCCCTTCCTTCTAGAAAGGGGCAGTTGTCTCAAATGGCTTTCCCCTGCTCTGGGTTTGGCTGCAAAAGGTTATTTGTTGCAGTAGATTTCTTCTCCTGAACTACCCAACAACGACGATGCGCATCGACTTCCAGGTGCATCGCTGTCCTTCTCCTTCTTGAGTTGCAGCCTGAAAAAAACAAAATCTGGCTTGAGGTGCCAATCTACTGCGTGGTGCGCTACAGCATCGCATTAAGATGCGTTTCGTTTAGCATTTGATCCCGAGAAGTCCGTAAAATGATTGAGAAAAAAAGGGAGAAAAAACAAAGTGCAGTACGCAAACCGGGCTTCCCGAACTCCTCGCTGCTGCCTCTTTGCTGCCCGAATGAAGAATATGCACATAAAATAATTTAATAAATTATAGTAGCTAGGCCTATTTGTGTAAAACAACTTGTTAGCTTGCAGCTTATTGAAACGTTAAGCCCTGTTTGAAAGTGGTGCGTTGTTGTCTTATTCCGGTGTATGCCTAAGACTTACTCTACAGTTGATCCAGGGGGTTTGTTATCGATATTGGGTGGAAGCCCTTTTTTGCAGGGCATTGATCGATATCCTTCGGGGATGATCATAATAAATCCGGTCATGTTGATGCAATAGGAAAGCCTTTCGTTTTGTACAATGAGTAGACAAAAAATTGGAAAGGGTTTAGTTTTATTAAAAAAAATCTTTTTGGTTTGGTAGAGGCTAATTATGAGACTCTCATAACCATGCTTGTCCAACACCTCGCAAACCGAACAGAGCAGAGAACGAATTACACTTTTATCATTTCGGTTTCCGAGTGCACTGCTCAGCCGATCAACGTTCACTTATCTTTTTGCCGAGTGCGCCCGATTGCGGTTGCTCTGACGGTCGGGTGGACGTCGCTCGCTCTAAAGAAAAGAGAAGGAGATGGCTAGAAAATTGTGCTCTGGCGACGCTGCTGTGTCGCTCAGTGTATCAAGCCAGAAAGATTTCAATGCAGGAATGTTTTCTTCAAAAAAGCCGTTATGCAGTGCGGAACAGTGCATCAGTTGAAGAGGTCCAATGTAGGTTTATGTATGAACTATTTTTGTACGTAGCCGGGCCGGGCACTTCCTGGCAAATTATTTGAAAAACATGGTGAAAACCGGGTAAATAATCTGAAATTTTCCATTCACAAAACCGAGCAATATCTGGCCAAATCTGAGGAAATTCCAGACATTTATCTAATTTAGAAAAACGACTTACATTTTTTTGTCGCAACACATCAGCAGTGTTACATTTATGTTTAAAGCATACGAAGGAAAGTTTTGGTTTGATTTTTGATGGAACAAACTTTCACAAATCCAATTTTCGACCAACAATTTTAAACTGAATTCGATTTTCTTGTTTCATTTTCCAAATAATGTTAATAAAACTGGGCAAAATCCAAGTAGTTTTTTCACAATATCCGGGCATCCGCAAATTGCTGTATACTTAGGTTTATGTACTTTGAATATCGTACGTTGGTATCATTAATTTACTAAAGCAGCAATTCGCAAAGTAACCTTTATTAAAATTATCCAAAAATCTTTGTCTATTAAACAAACCGTGAAAATTACGCAGGGATCTGGGACAAATTTTAGTAATAAAACTGCAAAACTTTCACAAATCGTAAAATTTAGGATTTATCTTCCTTTACCGCTATGCTTTCGATATTTTTTGACCGAAGAAAGTTTTTGTAGCTAATCATTGGTCCTGGTGCAGAACATCAATCTAGAGGAACTCGCTCAGGAATGACCGTGTAGGTGTTTTGGGCAAAGTTGTTAATTCGCATATTTTGATATAAAATTTAAAGTGGAGGGATTAAAAATAGCGTGATAATAACAATAACTTTTTGTAAAGTTTTTTTTTAATTTAACCGTATCTCCTTGGGTTAAGATTGTAGAACTTTGACATGTTTAGCAAAGTTGTGTGTTTTATTGAGATTAATAACTTTGTAGAAAAAACTAAAGCTCTAAAATGCTAGACAAGAAAGTTATGATTTATATCTTGCTATTGGTGGACCTCTAAACTTTATATTTCATATCAAAATATGCGCTTTATTATACAGAGCAATATGGTCCAAGACACCAGCATTCTATCTCAACTACCTTTGGCGTTATTAATTTAGTTCCGTTAGATTTATGTTCTGCATTGTAAATTCTGACGCACTTCAAAACATCGATCCAGACGCAACCGATGAAGACAAACCGAGTTTTCTGTAAAACTTCTCTTTCGCCCGAGTGCGAACGAATTTATCTGCACCGAGAACGCACTTCATCAGTTTGCTTGCTTCTCTTGCCCACACTTGGGTGGACGCTTGGTTGCTCTGGAGGTAACTGAGCATTTTTTAAAGATTCTCCGTTTGGGAAGAGCACAGCGAAAAGAATACACGCTCTTACTCTGAACGGGCAAATCTGAGGAGCGATGCCAAGCATGCTCATAACTAAAAGTTTGCTGAAGAAATCGTTATTATTTTGGGCACAAGTAGGGTGAATGTACCAGACTTACCACCTAAGACATAGTTAACACTTTTTTTCCAACATTTCAAACTTCCTGTAGTGCTTCATAGACATACTTTAAATAATTTACTTGCTAACTTGCTAAGAGTTCAATAAAAAAATATGTTTGCTCTAAAGAACTTCCATAAATGTTAGAAAAAATACCAGTAAAGTACTCACTACAATGATCTAATTCTTTGGCTGCCGTACCAGTTTGTTTTTGCCGTTTCGATTATCCAATTCTTGGCCACCAATAATGTGGAATACATCTTTCATGCTCAATGTTCAGGAAAACATGCTTAAAGGCTTTTGAAAACATTGATGACTTTCGGTTTGAAGGGAAGCACAAAACAAGCATGCATATGGAAAAGTCGAAAATGCAGAGTTACGAAAATTTATATTTTTTTATACTTAAACAAATTTCTCCAATATTTAAAGTAGAGTACTTACATCTCAATTAAGCTAACCAATCTAAGAAAAGTATTTCAGATGAGATGAATTTATCTAGACTAGCCTAGATATTCAATGCAGAATTTTTGAAAAATCCGATGTGGTCCAGTTACTCGAATATGGAAGTAAAATGTTCGTATTTAGAGCGGATTTTTTCAGATTATTTGAAATTTTAGAAGAAACTTCATGTTTATCATTTAGCAAAATCGTTTAATAAAATTTCATCAAAATAAAAATAATCTCACTCAAAGTCTAAAATATGACTCGAACGTGGTATTGTTCTTAGATAATAAAAACGTTAAATTGAATTTTCGTATTTTTTAAATTCTCATCGATTAGATTAACCAAGATGTTGGTCGAAATTGCTTAAATTTTTTCAGTTTTCTGGTAGAATTTTCCGACTCGAATACCAACTAGACCAGGGGTGAGCAACGCGCGGCCCTCGAGACATGTTTGTGCGGCCCGCGAAGCAAGTTTCAAATAAATTTTTTTTTCTGTTTTTGTTAATTATCATAAAATAGCAGTAACAACTAACCAAGAAAAAAAAATTAAAAAAAACCAAAAAAACAAAAATTCCAGCTGCATTTGCCCCATAGTTATCCAGATTGTTGACTTTTTTGTAGGATTTAAGCTTTTCATTGAACTCTTATGAAGGCATGGATGCGATATTATTTATTGGAATAAACGTAATATTGGTTTAGTCCTTCAAGCAAAGTTAAATTGTATGAAAAAGTGAAATATTTTTGTTCTTGATTATTGACGGAAATAAGGAAAATTTTGTAATGAAGAGTGGGTGAACGATTATAGATTTCTTATCGACTTGACTCAGAAATTCTGATTTCTCGACTACAATAATATCTGTAATTCTGTGATTCAACCAAAAAAGTTTGTAACAAGTACACAGGAGGGTTGCATTTTTGGTGCCTATGATTCGATAACTGATTTTATAAGATTTTGATGGCCGGAATTCAAAACATTTAACACATATTGTCTATCACTTGATCAGTTTTAAGTATAATCGATCTTTCATAAATGACAAGCCAATAAACCTCTATAAAAACGACAAGCTGACTTTCAATAATTTACTACCCTTCATTCAATCAAGAACTCAGATATTGCCCAGATATTTTTGTATCCAAGAAATAATGCTTCCAAAAATTAAATTCTACCTACAATTTATAGAACGAATATGAGACGGAATACTATGTAAATAAATAAAATAACTACAGTTTATAGAAATTCAAAAAAAAAAATGATTAAACTTCTTCTCACATCACTAAATAAGGTCATTGAATATTGGATATGCAAACTGCAAGACTGCAAAATAATTTGACTTACGGTTTTAAAAATATCAAAGATTTAATTTAGTTTAATTTTTCTATAAAACTTCGTCAACATTCTTTTTTTTTTGCAGGATTAAAAAAATAACAAAATGATAACTTCCATAACTTTTTTCTCAGAATTCAAAATTACTCGCGGTCTCTGAGAAAGTTGATTTTTGAGTAAATTAGTATTTGTATTTTAAATTTTTGTCAAAAGAGTACGCAAATTAAATAACTAATTTTTAAACTAGTTTTTAAAGTTATCTCGAAAACTAGTGCTGACAAAAAAAAAATGATATTTGGACTCAGCAACTCCAAATAAGTAAAAACCAGTTTTGAGATTCCTTGCTCCTCGGGAAATGAGAATTTTGTTGTCTGGTGTAATACTATTTTCAGAAATTTCATGGGCAATTCAAGCCAAACATTGATTAAATAAAATTGATTGAATTGAGTCAGTTTACTTCAAAATAAGCAATCCACATTACCAAGATTTTTATAGTTCAGCCTTAGAAAGCCTATACCATAGGTTACTGAATTAAATTAAGAAAATTTATGAAATTTGTTAAAAATTTCTAGAATAAAAAATGTAAACTGTAACATTGACAAACCTGGTTTAAAATCCGTGAAATTATGAATTTGTCATGAATTTGGAACCAATTATAAAAAAAACCGTTGATAGGAAAAATGAGGCATTACGAAGAATATTAAATTAACTGTAGAGAAAACTTTTCGAAAATGGGCACAGAAAAAAATCGCTATGGTCAAGCTCCATGAAACTTTTCAATGGAAGTGATGACGAAAAAAACCATCGCATCGGTTCGAACAAAAAAGGGGTTTTTTTTCAGAAAACGGTTCAAATCTTTTTACGAATCTTCGAAAGACTTTCGAAAATTTTCGTTTTTAACAAGTTCGTCGCCACGCTCATTTTGACAGTTTTACTAGCCAGCCTCAAACATTTTTCGGAGCGAGGAAGTAAAGAGGAAAAACTCCAAAATTTGAAACGTGTTGCTAAACTGAGCGGGTAAAGCGTTTTTAATAAAAGAAAGGAAAGCAAATGATGTTTGCTTTTTGTAAAAATAGAATCTTCGCTAAACATTTCAAATCTTTAAAAACATTCAAATTATTGAAAAATGATCCGGTTTAAGTGATGAAACTAAAAAAATACGTTTTATTCTGCAAATTATTATTAACTAAATTTTATTTTTAATGCGGCCCGCCGAAAGAATTTCATAATAAAAGTGGCCCGTTGCTTCAAAAGGTTGCTCACCCCTGAACTAGACAAATACAAGAGAACCACAGACCAACGATAGATTTATTTGCGACAATTCTGTGATTCTATGCATTATGATGTGTTGTTATTTATACATCATAGCTTAAATTTCTGTTTCAATTTTCATACGCCATGAATTGCTAGTGAAATCTTCAGGAGACTTGCGACACATTGTTATTTTAACTATCAAACAACACTCCTCATTTTATGAAATATTTCTTCACATAGCAAAAAATTGAAATATCCCTTGAAAGGTATTCAAAAAATTGCCCTTTTGAATTTACTAGCTAACTAGCTCGAATGCTACGCAGTGGTTTGGAACGCCAACAAGTTGGTAAAATCCTGCTACATAATTTTATATAATAGGGTTAACGTCTTCTATAATGATCATTTTGAAATAACGCGATATTTACCCTAACTCTAGAACCAAATAGAAACAAAAGCAAAAAAAAAAAATCAAAACTGAATAAAGGATTCCGAGCAACAAAGAAAAAAGAATAAAAAAAAATGTTATCCCATGGTTCTAAACAAGCATTTGCAGTAGTTTTCAAGGTTTTCAAATGAAACATTTTAGATAATTTTGTCAAATGGTTATCGAGATACAGAAATTATAATTTTGGAGCACTTTTTATTTATTTCTTTTCGTTCTCCATCTTCAAAACGTTATAACTTTTTTAATAGAGCTCCAATTCAATTGCGGTTCCTACGTGAAAAATTTGTCATAGTTTAAGCTTCATTTAAACTTGTTCCGGTCGAAATTCAAAACGGTATTGATGATTTTTTTTTTAATTTCACGAATTTTAATAATTTATTCCTTTGACAAATTTTAGATTTTTTTTTTTCAATTTAACTTTTATACAAACTGTTTATTAGATAACATTATAAGTTTTTGAAACCAAGTCTTGATATTTCCCAAAAAAATAATACTGCCTGTCTTCTTAAACAAACAGTTCATCATGATGAATTTTGAAATACTTTTAGATCAAAAACTTTCTTCAGTCTTATCTGAAAGATTCATAATTAAAACCCGATATAGAACACTTGAAAGTGGATTGTAGCCTTTCTTAAAGTCTGTTAATTATGTATATGTAAGGTTGCCAGAATATTTGAAGCACGTATCCGGGCCGGAAAAAATCGGGAAATTTTATATTCAAACCTGGCAATACTCGGGCATTTGATTTTAAAATTGACAACCAGAAATCCGGGCAAATTTTGTCAAAACCCAGAAATAACTTATCAAAAATAAACAAAAAAAAATGTCATCAAAAGTCATCTACCAATTTCTCAACGGCTTCCATAAACCATTCATGATTATTTCAATAAAACTGGCCCGAAATAATTTCGTTATGAGGGTATCAATTTAAAATATTTGACAACACAATTTGTTTTTTTTTTTTTGTTTGATTTGCTGAAAAAAGCGAACAAATCTGGCAAAATCCGGGCATTTTTCAATGATAACCGGGCATCCGGGCCTTGCTAGGCAAGACTTTTACCTAATTTAGTTTGGAACATCCGTGCTAGCCCGGATAAAACCGGGTAATCTGGCAACCTTATGTATATGTGGATAATAAACAAATGATAGTTTTCTTAATCTTGAATCATCAAATTACGATTGAAAAATTTCTAACGCAGTGAATCCAAAATATAAAAATTCCAAATTTTATAGAGGATTAAAATATTTGAAAATCATCATAACTTTCTTTCAAATAAGTTTATTGGCAACTACCTGGTAGTTTTTAATAACTGGATCCCTGAATATCCAGTACCATTCGTTTCTATGATACGGTAAAATTACAATCGCTGCAGTTATTACGATGCGGCAATCTAAAGTAAAAAAATTGGCCGAATAAACCATTGATTATTTTGAATTGAATTTGGAAATTTTGACAACAATTTGAATATCGTCGTTGTGTCGTTTTTGTCATTTTAGTTAAGTTTTCAATTTAATGATTTTTGCAAATTAAGATAAATTACTTATTTTAATAATTTTAAATTTTCAATTTCAATATAATCAGTTCAGCTCATTGCATGATTTATTGTAAAAATTTAAAGATTTGGAAAATTGAGAACAAAACAACAAAATTTACAAAATTTATAAAACTGACATCATTTCGAAAAACTACAAAATTTACATATAAGATAAAAAAAACAAAATATTCATCAATGATAAAATTGATCAAATTAACAAAATAAGCATCAGTGACAAAACTGACGAAATTGACAAATATTACTACATTTAAAGAATAATCAAAATTTAAAAATTGATAAAACTACCAAAATTGCAAGAAATGACAAAAATAACAAATAGGCCAATTTTGTAATTTTTGTAATTTTTGTAATTTTTGTAATATTTGTAATTTTTTGTAATTATTGTTATTTTTGTCATTTTTGTAATTTTTGTAATTTTTGTGATTTTTGTAATTTTTGTAATATTTGTAATTTTTGTGATTTTTGTAATTTTTGTAATTTTTGTAATTTGTGTAATTTTTGTAATTTGTGTAATTTTTGTAATTTTTGTAATTTTTGTAATTTTTGTAATTTTTGTAATTTTTGTAATTTTTGTAATTTTTGTAATTTTTGTCATTTTTGTAATATTTGTAATTTTTGTAATTTTTGTAATTTTTGTAATTTTTTGTAATTTTTGTAATTTTTGTAATTTTTGTAATTTTTGTAATTTTTGTAATTTTTGTAATTTTTGTAATTTTTGTAATTTTTGTAATTTTTGTAATTTTTGTAATTTTTGTAATTTTTGTAATTTTTGTAGTTTTTGTAATTTTTGTAATTTTTGTAATTTTTGTAATTTTTGTCATTTTTGTCATTTTTGTCATTTTTGTCATTTTTGTCATTTTTGTCATTTTTGTCATTTTTGTCATTTTTGTCATTTTTGTCATTTTTGTCATTTTTGTCATTTTTGTCATTTTTGTCATTTTTGTCATTTTTGTCATTTTTGTCATTTTTGTCATTTTTGTCATTTTTGTCATTTTTGTCATTTTTGTCATTTTTGTCATTTTTGTCATTTTTGTCATTTTTGTCATTTTTGTCATTTTTGTCATTTTTGTCATTTTTGTCATTTTTGTCATTTTTGTCATTTTTGTCATTTTTGTCATTTTTGTCATTTTTGTCATTTTTGTCATTTTTGTCATTTTTGTCATTTTTGTCATTTTTGTCATTTTTGTCATTTTTGTCATTTTTGTCATTTTTGTCATTTTTGTCATTTTTGTCATTTTTGTCATTTTTGTCATTTTTGTCATTTTTGTCATTTTTGTCATTTTTGTCATTTTTGTCATTTTTGTCATTTTTGTCATTTTTGTCATTTTTGTCATTTTTGTCATTTTTGTCATTTTTGTCATTTTTGTCATTTTTGTCATTTTTGTCATTTTTGTCATTTTTGTCATTTTTGTCATTTTTGTCATTTTTGTCATTTTTGTCATTTTTGTCATTTTTGTCATTTTTGTCATTTTTGTCATTTTTGTCATTTTTGTCATTTTTGTCATTTTTGTCATTTTTGTCATTTTTGTCATTTTTGTCATTTTTGTCATTTTTGTCATTTTTGTCATTTTTGTCATTTTTGTCATTTTTGTCATTTTTGTCATTTTTGTCATTTTTGTCATTTTTGTCATTTTTGTCATTTTTGTCATTTTTGTCATTTTTGTCATTTTTGTCATTTTTGTCATTTTTGTCATTTTTGTCATTTTTGTCATTTTTGTCATTTTTGTCATTTTTGTCATTTTTGTCATTTTTGTCATTTTTGTCATTTTTGTCATTTTTGTCATTTTTGTCATTTTTGTCATTTTTGTCATTTTTGTCATTTTTGTCATTTTTGTCATTTTTGTCATTTTTGTCATTTTTGTCATTTTTGTCATTTTTGTCATTTTTGTCATTTTTGTCATTTTTGTCATTTTTGTCATTTTTGTCATTTTTGTCATTTTTGTCATTTTTGTCATTTTTGTCATTTTTGTCATTTTTGTCATTTTTGTCATTTTTGTCATTTTTGTCATTTTTGTCATTTTTGTCATTTTTGTCATTTTTGTCATTTTTGTCATTTTTGTCATTTTTGTCATTTTTGTCATTTTTGTCATTTTTGTCATTTTTGTCATTTTTGTCATTTTTGTCATTTTTGTCATTTTTGTCATTTTTGTCATTTTTGTCATTTTTGTCATTTTTGTCATTTTTGTCATTTTTGTCATTTTTGTCATTTTTGTCATTTTTGTCATTTTTGTCATTTTTGTCATTTTTGTCATTTTTGTCATTTTTGTCATTTTTGTCATTTTTGTCATTTTTGTCATTTTTGTCATTTTTGTCATTTTTGTCATTTTTGTCATTTTTGTCATTTTTGTCATTTTTGTCATTTTTGTCATTTTTGTCATTTTTGTCATTTTTGCCATTTTTGTCATTTTTTTCATTTTTGTCATGTTTATCTTAATAACCCATTTTTTCAATTTATGTTTTTTTTTTGAGAAATTTTTCAATTTTGTTATCGGTTTAAATTTTAAAATGTTGGTCATTTTTTGCATTTTTGTCAATTTGTAAAATATGATGATTTTGTCAATTTTGATGGTTTATTAATGTCTTAATTTTTTTTGTGTTATTAAGATAATTTCGTCTTTTTTGTCGATTTTGCCATTTTAAAGAATTGTTTTTTATTTAGTCGATATTGTACATTTTCACAATTTGTGTCGATTTGGTAGTTTTTAACACTTTTTTTTCATTTTCGTTAATTGTTTCGTTTTTCCTAATTTTGTAAAGTCTATAAATATTTATAACAATTTTATTGAATGTTCTAGTCTTATACATAATTGAAGATTTCGATACTGAAAAAATTATGCTTGGGCATGAATATCATCAAACAATGCTCTATACGAAATGTCAGAAGAATCTTTTACGTTTTGTCATTAGCAAAAAAAAAAAAAGTTGAAAGTTTTCGATAATTTTTTTTTTCGGGTTGGGAGATGATTCATTTTTTGGTTAACAGTCAACTGAGGTCACAGCATTAGATTGCCAAATCAAGACTCCTCCAAGTAATTCACAAAGCCAAATGCATCTCATCAATCAGCTGCAGCTGTTCAATAGGTGGATGGATATAAATTATAGCTTTCCGTTCTCCGTTCATTAGGAATGACTTGTTTGTTCTTGTTCCTGTAACCGTGTGAAGCATGTTCGGATTTTAACTGTGGTTTAAATCTTTTGAGGATTTGCTCATTCAAATTTTGGTTCATTGTTCGAAACGCTGCACCATCAAAGTTCATTATAAGAGTGACATTTCTGTTATTAATGAGTACTTTAGACTTCCACCGAATATCTTGATGATTGTGGCCGGGATGAATTGAGAATTTCTGTTGAAAAATCTACATAAAATCCCATACAGATCCAATAACGTATAAGGATTCACATGACTTGGCTCCAGCAATCTTTTAACGAGTCACTCCCCAAGACTGATGGCTATAATATGTGGGTAAGTGCAGTTCACCTGCAATGTAGAGATGAAATATTTGCACCTTCATGATGCACAGCTCCAACAGCTTGGGGCGTTTCTTGGCCGTCATTAATTTAACAAATTTCGAACTCCCTTCGCCTGGCCAAACTTGAACGAACGACGGCGACCCATCAATCCCAGGCTGGGGTGGCAAAATTTTGGCCAAGTAACTGCAATTTTTCGTCCCATCAAAAAGCCGCGCAACCAAATCATGACATGGGGATAAACCAAATCCATTTTGAATATATTGCGAATCGGAATCGGTGTTTTGAAGGGTAATGAATATGCATTTATATGCAAGATTTTTCTTTATTCTCCGGTTCCTTTACCTGTCGGCCTCAGCTGGGATCAGGATCAGGTCAATTTTGAGTGCTTTTTCATTACGCCCGAATGCAAAATACTCGATCGGAATTGGCTTGAGGTGGAAAAGAGGGGTGCAATGACCAGGGCCAATGGAATTTAACAAAAATATGATGGATTTTTGGAACGAAAAATTCCCGAACCGAGCGATAAATGAGTTCGAGCAACGGTTTTGACTGATTGCTGCTGATTGTTTGGGAAAGGTTGCACTTTTTTGGGGTTGAAAAATTTGGTATTTTTGATTGACAGTTCGGATTCGCCAGTTAGTTCGCATTCACTCGTCACACCCACGATTTCTGATGAGCAGAAGGTGGGAAGAATCATTTGACTTGAGCAGCAATGCAAAGGAAAAATAATTTAAGAAAATATTCCGATGTTGTTTCGATGGAATTTCGAACGTTTCGTCGAGTCCTACTCATCATAGTTTGGACACCCTGGACACCCTTCACTGACCTCTGCGACCATTTGTTCCACCATCTCTTCATCTCTGTTGCATCCCGAGTCGTCCTACTAATCTGCTTCATCTTCTGATAGACAATTGCCCAACATTTTTCGATAGGGCGGATTTGAGGGCAGTTGGGTGGGTTGATGTCCTTTTCGACTAAATCTACCCGTTGGCCCGATACCGCTGTAGTACCTTTTTGCTGCAGTGGCAGCTTGCCAAATCTTGCGAAAAATTTACTGGTCCTTTGTGAGATCTAATGTACGAAAAAAAACGTTTTTCAGGCACTCCTCCTTGTACCTTTTGGTGTCCATTGTCTTGTTTATCACAAAAATCGGGGGTTTTCTTCCGCAGCTGCAAATACCTAACCAGATTAAACACTTTCTTGTAAAATTACCGGCAGAAATGATCATCCCATCTTTCGATTCTAAAGCAGCATATAAATAGAACTTAAAATGGCGTCACAATACAGAAAATGTGCAAAGTACGGCTGCTCGACTACCGGGTGTGAATTTATTGTTTGTGTTCTTTCCATTCACCTGGCAGAGAACGGAAAAAAGTTTTGTATCCTCCGATAGAGGATACAAATTTGAAATCAAGATAGTCTTATTTTGCTTCAAACCAAGAGGAAACAAACAAACAGTCGAATCAAAACACAGGACCAATATTGAAATAAATAAATACGTATTGAAATTTCTGTATGCCAGATGCTTCCCTGTCAAGGTAAGGAACTTTTCAGAATTTGATTTTTCTCTAGTAAATATTTTGTCAATTTTATTATAGCATCGATAAAACTTAATCGCTTACCAGAAAAGTGGTTCGAAAGACTAATAAATTTTTCATAGAGAATAACTCTTCAACCTACTGAAAAAGCCTTTTTATGCTTAAAATGGGTGATATTCCGATTGAAACTAACCCCCAACAGGCCTGTTATCAAAAACATAGGTAAGTTCAATATTTTCTTTTGTTTGCCAATCAAGTTACATTCGTCTGAAGCACTGTGTTTAATTGAAAAGCAAGATGAGATTTTTTTTCTGAGCACTCTTGTGATAAATTAAAAAAATTTAAACGAGATATGTTAAGTACCTTATTAAACAAAAACTCCTTTCCTCATCAGCTGATGTATTTTTTTATTTCTACATTTAAGCTTTGACGCATGCAACATTTAGTTTTATTTTTTTAAAGAATGAACAGAAATATGACGACTCTAGTTGAGTATTTTTTTTTAAGTCTACTCTAACTTAAAAATAAGAACTTGCAGCTTCAACAGCAGAAACAGACACTCTTCAAACCCTTTTTCATGCGTAACTTATTTTTCGTCGTCTAGTATCAATCAAAACAGGATGACAGTAAACAAGTCAGCAACGCACCTCGAAATTTAGGACAACTGCTCAAATCCGATTATCTGGTTTGGCCTGATGCCCTCACTCACTTACCTGGTGTTCTCACGGCAATGTTTGAGCAATTCTCCTGGTGTGCAAATTTATTTGATCCGCCTTTTCATGCCGGTCAGCTATTAGCTGGCAGCTAAACTAAATCTAGCCTTGGATTTGTCGATGTCCTACCAGATCTGAATACTTTCTCGAGTCTTGATAGGATTTACGAAACTGATGAGAAAAGAAACTTAGTGTTTTAGATCCTTTTTTCAATTTTGTTTAGTTCTTCCGTTCATCCACCTGAAGTTTTGTTTGTTATCTCAATGAACCTCAGTGGTGCCAGGTGTAAAAATATTTTTTCATTTGTTGTTTTATAAATTAAAAATTTTATTTTCTATTTTTAAATGTTTTAATTTCAATCTCAAATCTACGTAAGTTTATTAATATTATGATTTCGCAAATGACTTTACTTAACAAATTAAACCAAGTTTAGTTCCCTTGCAACAGGTGGTGTCAGCTAATAGCCATTTTTATTATAGAACTAGCTGACCCGGTGTGCTTTGCTACACCTTTCCAAAACATATGATATTTTCGGAAATTATTCAAACTTTTATTGTTTTGTTGGCATTTTTTTAAAACCGCTTTAAAATAAGAGCTGCAGCTGGAGTTTCGAATTGCAACACAAAGATGACTTAAACTAATTTTCTGAATTTTGATCTATAAATTGGTGTTAAAGATCTGATAATTTTAATCTGCTTCTTTAAGCTCCGCCCTGAAAAATGAGGGTCTCAAATTAATCGTACGCAAACAATCTAGCTTAAAAAATATGGTTGTTTTTGCTTGATATTCTCTAGATTTATGATAAAAACTGATAAAAGAGCCTGCCCTATCCTTCCCTTCACCCCCTGCTGAATGGAGGTCGTGGTCTTTAATAATCGTACCCATTTTTTCGTGCCAAACAATCCTCTTATATCAAATATTACTTCATTGGTTGATAAGATTTTAAGCTTTACAACATAATCTATAAGGAGCCCCGTTCTTTCTTCCCCTCTCTACACTGTAAAGCGTAAGGGTCTATAACACTCGTAGAAATATATTTCGTAACCAAGTACCTTTCCATGCCATATTTATTTCCATTTGTTGGTTTCGTTTGCATAAACTGAGAACTCATGCTAACAAAATTGTATTGGGCGCACCTCCCTCCTACTATGTACCTCCTATGTACTGAAAGGAGGATGGTGTGTCAGATATTCATAGAATCATAGCAAAATGATTTTCCATGTTAAGTTTTGTCCATTTCTCGGATTTTATATAAAAAAAAAGGTCAATGTAAGCCTTCTCTTCCCTTCCTATATTCCCAATTCTACCATCCTACTGCCAGAAAGGAATTGTTTCACATAAAAAAAAAGTATTTTTCGTACTCAAATACTTTTTGATGACAAATTTAGTTTCATTTGCTCAATTAATTCTCGAGTTAGGCAAAAATATTGTATGGAAGGCCCCCTTTTCCCCCTTTATATCTTTCCGCTGAAAAAAGTTGGGGCTTCAATTTATGATAGAAACATTTCTCGTATCCAAATACCCTCACATGCCAAATATGTTTCCATTTGCTCGACCAGCTCCCCAGTTATACTGAAAAGTGTAAGGGAGACCTCTCCTCCCCCATTTCATCCACCTCTTTGAAGGAGTGAGGGATACCAAATATTCATAGAAGCATTTCTCGTACCCAAATATCGTTCCATGCCAAATTTGGTTCCATATGCTGTTATAGTTCTTGAGTTATGCAGTAAAAATTGTATGAAACTCCCCTCCTTCTTTCCTTTCTCCCCGCTGGAAGAAGGAAGGGGTCTCAAACAATCATTAGAACATGTCACGTTCCCAAATATCCGCCCATGCCAAATTTAGTTCCATTTCCTTTATTAGTTTTTGAGTTATGTAAAAAATTATAAAAGAGGCCCCCTCCCCCATTTTTATCTCCCTACTGGAAAGAGGGAGGGGTCTCAAATAATCATAGAAATATTTTTCGTATCCAACTACCCTACCATGCCAAATTTGGTTCCATTTACTCTATTAGTTTTTGAGTTAAGTAAAAAAATATGAAAGAGGCCCCTCCCCCTTTATACAGGAAAAAGGGAGGGGTCTCAAACAATTATTGAAATATTTTTCGTATCCAAATACCTTCCCGTGCCAAATTTGGTTCCAATATCTTGATTAGTTTTCGAGTTATATGAAAAATTTCAAGGTAGCCCCCCTCCCCCCTTCCTATCACCCCACTGAGAGGAGGGAGGGGTATCATATATTCATAGAAATATTTCTCGTTCTCTAATACCACCCCATGCTAAATTTGATACCATTTCCTTGATGGATTCTCGAGTTATGCAAAAAATTGTCTTTAGTTTGGGAGGCCCCTCCCCCCCTTCATGAGAGAGGGAGGGGTCTCAAACCATAATAGGAACCTTCCCCTACCTCCAATACCCCCACCTGCCAAGTTTCACGCAAATCGGTTCAGTAGTTTCCGAGTCTATAGGGAACAGACAGACAGACAGACAGACAGACAGACAGACAGACAGACAGACAGACAGAAATTCATTTTTATATATATAGATGATATTGATTGTTTTCACAAAACAGTAGGCCAGCCAAGATTTGAGCTGCATAAATTAAGGCGTTTAAAGTAGTGTATTTCATTCTTATTTATGAAATTTAAGCCAAACTAGTGGTGTCCTGAAAAAAACCTGATTTTGCTTCTTCATAGTGTGCTGATTTGTGACAAAACCACCTGGCATCCCTGGTAAATAATAAATTTATCAATTTGAATAGAACAAAATGTGTGTCTTACATGATGCAGTGAGAACTTTGATCAAATTCCGAACGTTTTTTTTTGAACGGTTGATTGCAGTTTTATATTAATAACGGCACATAGCCTTATACCATAGCCGTAGGAACGGAGGGGGTTTTGGGGGTTAAACCCCCCCCATGAGTGTCCAAAAAAGCAAGCGAGGTATTCTACTCTACACTCAAAATTTTAAATTCATACTCAAATTATGATAGTAGAGCAAAGATATTCAAGAGTAACTATCTGGACTAAAAACTAATACAAAAACCTCAAAAACCCATTTCAAGTACAAAATTCTGCTACAGTTTTTCAAAATTTTCTCACTTGTGCATAGAATAAGATTGTCAGATTTTTTTACAGCATGTATACGGGCCGAACAAATGTTTTGAATCCGTGTATTCGATTTAAAAATTGTTGACCAAATCCAGGCAAAACCGGGCAATTTTGGTCAAAACCCAGAAATTACCCATAAAAAATCTAGAATAATTATTCTTTCAAACTTGGTGCAAAAATTTTGAACACATAAAAAAAATTACAATACTATTTGTTTTTTTCTTAGTTTAATTTGAGAATGAGAATGAGGACAATCCCGGGAAAAATCCGGGCATTTCCAATGAAATCTGGGCAATCGGGTCGGATCGGACTTTTCCCTTATTCAATAATAAATATCCGGGCCAATCTTGGCAACCTCATCATAGAAATTCAGGTCTGAATATTAAATTTTAAATTTAACCCATTTTGGAGATTCTGGTTCCATATTCCTATAACCAGAATTGTATTTCTACATATTATCGTATTTCTTATGGTGTATCAAGCTTGGGATTCTTGATTTTCAGTTCGAGTAATTATAAGAAAGTAGGAAACCCGTGTTCGATTTCGGTTTTGCATTCATATGAAATTTGTGTTCGGGCTCGGCCGATGGGGGGGGTTCGGTATTCGAGGGTTTTCTTCCCGTCTCTTAGGCGACGGCATCCACCAGCAGCAGAAACTCCAGGTAAGTCGTCTTCACTTCACACCAACAGCTGATCACCCGTTCGGGGGGGAATTTTGTTTGTGCTATTCGGGTCTGTTTGCGAGATAGCACCAAACAGTACTCGCGATCGATTGTATTGCCACTGCACTTTGATTTTCGGAACTTGTATATTGAAGTCGCTTGATTGGACTTAGATTGTTTTTTTTTTTGCTTCGATTATAGTCGACTTAGATTGTTGATTTATTAATAGTAGAAGTAAAAATCCGTGCGATTCGTTTAACGTTCTAATCTATTCTAATTATAAAAAATGGCTTACATACTACTGTGTGAACTCTCTCCGCGATGTTCGCTATGTTGCGAGAGAGAGTTGATCTTATGCTAAGGTACGATCACAAATAATGGTGTTTACGAGCAAATGGATTAAAGTGTCAAGTGAACATAGATTAAGACACATATTACAAACAAAAACTTAGATGCTATTTCCTGATCGGTACAGTATCGATCAATTTGAATCATGTTTTTCGAAGATCAAATGGATTTTCAATATTTTGATAATAGTTTTCCGAATGTGGAAAAAGAAGAGATTTGTTCTATATTCAAATTCGAAATTCTTAAATTTTTTTCTAACACAAAATTTCAACATTAAAAGTTTCTAAGAGGCGATTCAAAATTGAAAACCAGATTTAGATTCATCATTAGAAATTCTCATTTTCAATCAGATTCATAAAACAGATTAAAAATAAATTATTGAAATAATGAATTAAGATTAAAGTAGGGCTAGAGAATTTCAATAATAGATCCATGAATGAGGGCTCTAAGATTTGGCTCATGAAATTCTAATCTGGAATTAAGATTCTTAAATCGTATTTTTTGTACATTTCGAAAATCGTATAGAAATTCAGAAACAGATTCAAAGTTTAATTTTTGGATTCAGGTTTAAATTCAGATTTAAAATTCAGAAAAAGATTCAGCTTGTGAATGCGTTTTTCAATCAACATAAAATTGTTGAGAAATTCAAGAGAACATTAACTTAAAAAAAATGTCAATTCAATTTCCAGATTTCAAAGTTTTTAATCAGAATTAGTATGTACACACAATTCAGCTGTAAATCACAAATATAAAATAGAATTTGAATTAATTTTCTAAGTTTTGATTCATGCAAAATATTCCAAATTATATTTAAAAAAAATCAAACATTTATTCTTTATGAAAAATATTTCCTGTTTCAGAAACAAGAACCTGAGATAACTTAAAAATCTGCACAATTTTTTTTTATTTTCATGGTGTATTGTTTAACATTATTAATATATGGCTTTTTTAAAGCCAAATTCCAAACTAAAATCATAAACTTAGTTCAAATTTGCATCAAGCAAATTTGATTCGTATTTTTTTTTCTCTTCCTGTTTTTTTTTTTTTTTTTTTGGAAAATTGTATTTATTTTCATCAAAGGTTAGAATTTTGGAATTTGCAAAAGAGTTTAGAAGATTGGGCTTGTTTGATTTGAGTATTGAATAAGTTTATTTTTAAGAAATTGAGGGCTACCCTAAAAAGAACTTATTTTATGATCAAATCATACAACTTTGATCTAAAAGACTTTTAAATAAATTCAAAAAAATTATCCATCGATGGAAGCAAATTTCATATTTTGTTTTTAGAGGTTTAATAAAAAAAATAGCTCACCCTTTAGGCTAAGACCACTTTTCTAAAGCTACTTTTTTTAAAGGTTTTGTCAATGACACTTTTCCATCCTTGTGGCATTCGTGTCTTTTTTCAAGTTGCCATTTCATACGTGAAATATTAATGAGTACTTAATAATGAATAACCATATAGTTACAAACATAATTTGTTTTAATTTTTTTTATTCCTGAGTTGTTAAGTAAAAAATCATAGGTAAACATTAGTCACCAAAACCCCCCCCATGAGTCGGTTCTTCCTACGGCCCTGCCTTATACTCATTCCAGTTGAATGGTTTGTCACATTGAACCAATGAATTATTACTCTAATAATCTAGTACATTACTGCTTTACTTATATTTTTTTTCCGATAACATACTTAACGACGTATTTTTCAATGACTTTTCTGGCTCCCAGGTATTTGCCTGGCTAGGTGGTAACTGTTAACATGGTCGATTGAATACTACTGAATAAGGCAATTGAAAACCATTAAATGGAAATATTTTTTTTTCCTCATTAGAGTCTTTTCTTGTTTGGTACTTTTGGTACAACAGTTAGGTACTAAAATTTATATTCCTGTTGCAAATCATAACTTGAATCCTTGAAAAATTATTTAAACTATTGGATGCAATTTAAAAAAAAACATTTTTCTAATTCACTAAATTTAAGAAAGCACAACATTAATTACTCTTATTTTTCTTCTCAATTCTTACAGATTTTATTGATAGAATACTTATGTCCAACGTTTAATTCTAACAGGCGTGTGTTTAAGAGAAAATGAACAATTTGTTGGTTTGTGAGGAGCATATTTTTGCGAACATGAAAACAATACAAAACTTTTGAAGGAGCAGATAAAAAAAGCAAACAGCTTGTGGTTCAGTAGAACGGAGAATTGTGAGAATCTGACTGACGACATGATAATTTACGTGCACACTTATTTAAATTATATTTTACTGAATTTATGCTCATGTATGCATTGTGTATGATTAGTAACATGATTGTTTAATAAACTTTCGAAGAATAAATGAAAATTTTCATTCAAATCTTATATCCACTTTTGAGTTTTAGGCCACACTGGAACGCTGATCCTTTTTTAATTTGAGAGTTGCAGAAAACTTCTTGGAGACTATTCCCATATTACACTGAATATCATTTAATGACACATTTTATTTATCAAAACGTGTGACACTGCTGGCGTTCAGCAAACTCTGACCAAACCGTCTCTTTCCCAACGAAATGATAGTAAACAAACCTTTCTTTCAATGAGATAATTTTTTAAATTAATTTTTCGATTTTAATGTACATCAATAATATGCTTCTAGGTTAAAATCGCATCGAAAAAGATGTAAAACTAAATTTCGCAAATTGCATCGAGCAACACGTATTTACATTGAGCAATTGTTTGCATCTGTTGTAATTTTACAAGCCGCGATGTTATTTTCAAACGCAACATAAAATTATGTCTAAAGCGATGGTCCAAAATTTTGCATCGCTTTCGATGTAAAATTGTCTGACTTAATTTTTGCTGTGTATGACAAATATTTCATCCGAAGACTGCATTTCAATTCGACTTATGATAAAAAAGTTATAAGACTTCAAAAATAAGGAAACTTTTTTCAGGGTGATATTTAGTGGGCATCATGCCCTTATCTCCACTTTATGTGTTTTTTGAGAAAAGTATTTATGTAACAATCAAATTTAGGATATTTCTATGTTTAAGTAACTCCATTCAACGCAAATTCACCGTTGCCAGACAGAGTTGAAAGTTGAGCTGCCAATTTTGCCAGCTACCAACAACACCACCACCACGAACAAACCAGTTCCTAATTAGTGGCTTCACGGCTAGCAGTGATTGACAGTTCCCAAACAGTTTTCCTCTAAGCCACTCGATAAACAATTAGATTAAATTCGGCAACAACCTGTTTTGTGTTTTGGATCTCGAGAGCTTTCGTTCCAAAAGCTACGCACAATCTTTTGATCCACAGAAAATCAAAGCAAAAGTTTGAGAGAAAAAAAACAAACTACCATACAAGAGTTATTGTTTGTAATTTCCTTCTCGGTTCAGCTTTGATCCCGTAGCGCGCTTTCGATTGTCCGGTAGCCGATTCTTGGGTGCGGGTCAAACAAATTTTGATATGTAGTTTGTTTTGTTGTTTTTTCTTGTCCTCAGCTGGTTGTTTTAGCTTCGCCGTTTCCTAATTTGAGCCGCCCGCAATGGGAATGTCAGTGGAGCATTTGTTATCCCGGACAAGATAATTCAGGCAAACCTGTTCTGTCCGCTTAGATAGCTCTTGAGGCACGGAACATGGCGTTAGTAGAAGCTTTGCGGGACTTAACGCGAACCTTCTTGGAGCGATTTGTTATCAGATTATTGGGAACCGTGGGAAATCTAGCAGCGATGGTTGAAGAATGCTAGAGATTAGACGCTTACCATGTGGTTTTATTTTAGTTTTGGTTGTTAAAAATTTACCTAGAATTTTAAAAAGTCGCAAAATTTTGACAGACCTGTGATGAAGAACTCGGGAAAATTTATAAAACAGACTTCGAATGATGACACAAAACTTTCATTACAGTTTAGAGTCGAACAAAACACCATCATCTACATCTGAGCCTTTCCGAAACATCTACATTCCATCATACCAAGTCGATAGATCGGACGTAAATCATAGTCCATAGATTAAAACACTAATCCTCAAATGGCATCCGTATCGCGGTCGTTTTGAGATGGTTATTTCGGTCGACCTGGTCGGTACCACATCATTTCCATATTAGCCAGAATACCACCTCTAAAACACCATCCAACAGAGGAAAAACCGAACGCCAGGCCTCAAGCAAACGGCCCGGGCAATCAAAACCACTAATCAGTTCAATCAAATTCCAATTCCTTTCTAATCGCTCACAAATCGCTCGCCCCGATCGATTCGGTTTTGTTCCCCGGGATTTCTGCTCTTCGTCGCACTTCCACTTCATCCATTTAACCCGTTCGGTATAGGTACGTACAAATCCTAAAACAGAACGTCTGTCATTCGACCGAAACTAATCACCGGCTATTAACAAATTAATGACCGCTAAAACCATTCATTATCAACAGCAGAAGCACCAATGGCAACTGGCAACAGGCAGCGAATCGGAATCGAAAGACATTGAGCATAGCTATGGCAACTGAATCGAACTGGCGGCGGCGCTCAGAGAGTTGGGTATGATTCTATACCGATCATGGTTGCAGTGCTTTATTTGGAGAAAAAACTTTTTAGATATTGATAAGAGAACGATCACAATTTTATCATTAAATTTCATTTTTTCCAATACGCATTAGTTGTTAATCATTGTTTTGGTTAAGAAAAGTTTAAATATAACTAGAGTTTACCCAAGGTTATTAAAATATATCCCCCTTGAGTTTACCTTTTTTTGTAAATATTCATCACTGTTAATGCTGCGTTAAATGTTCGAAGCAGTGTCTCTCATTAATAGTGATGAATATCACCCTTAAAAAAGATAGATATTTTTTGAAGGTTAATAACTTTTTCATCTTAACTCGAATCGAAAAACAGTCTTGGGATGGAATATTTTTCATAGTTTATGCTTAAAGAAAAACCATTTTCAAAAGAAATCGGTCGAAGCGGACCAACGTTATTCATGAAAAACTGGATTTTCATGTTGCTTCCGAACAAAATGTCTTCCTGTGATCCGATCTGGCCCAAATTTGGCATGAGACCTTGTACTAGACCTAGGATCAATTTAAACCTGCAGCGCATAACTTTTTCAAATGTTGGGTCATTTGGGGCACTCTAATGGCCACCTTAAGGAGGACGCTTGTTTAACCATAGAAAACAGCTATGATATGTTAGTCCCATCGTTGTTTCGTGTTCAAACACTGAAAAAAGTCTATTTTATAAAAAGCTGAAACTTAAAAAGTCGATAAAAACGTTGAAAATGCATTTAAAAATATTTGCCGGAAGCTTAAAATCAGTCACTGTAGGGGCATGAGGCAATATAAGCACCACTAATCTGGGCACGATGAGCGTTTCCTTCCGTTGAATCTAGTAGCGAAATCAACAACTCGATGAAGTCAACTAAATTATAGAGCTACAGCTTGACTTGTTTCATCTGACGATTTCGCCTATTGATTAGGTGTCAGAGAGATAATCAGAGGACTCGAGTTCGATTCCTGGTCGAAGTGATTTTTTTTTTCTCATTTACCATTCATGATCGATGCATTCTGCAAAGCTTTTGCCAGAAAAACGTGGTATATCCATGATAGTGCTTTTGCCAGAAAAACTTGAACTCAATCGAGTTTGAAATTAAGCTCATTTGATTTTTATTTAAATTGATTTTTCTCTTAATGATATTGAAAATACGATTTTGGATTTTGAAATACATTTTTATCTACAGACAAGCAGATAGGATTCTTTGGAACATAACTTTCTATAACCTTCTCAAATGCTTTTCGGTCAGATGCTTACTATCAATAAGCTAACTTAATTTTATTGAAATTAATTTCTACTAAATGTCTCTACAACATTCGTTAAAAAGGAAAAAAAACTCGATCTTCTAATTTTTCTCAAAAATATGACAGAAATTATTGCTGAGCTACTTTATCCAGCTTTTCATGATCCGAATGCTAAATACAGCTAAATTGTATTGGATGAAAGACAGTAAATTAAAAAAAATGTATAAAAATCAAGTCTGTATTAAGCTGTACACACTTACAACAGGTGGGATTTGGATACAAAATTTTAGTTTATTGTAAATGAACTTTTTTTTCTTCATTTTTAACCACCACGCCGTTACTCTTCCTATGTGGTTGTTTCGAATATAAGGATTGTTTCAATGAAGAGTTTTTCGTCAAGAGCCAACTAGTTTACGAGAAATTTGCAATTGAAAAAAATGCACATCAACTCGACATCGTATTTTAAAATAGAAAATTCCCAAAAAGTCGCTGTAAATATCCGCATACGGTGTCTTTGATGGAACGATTTTATTTATCGAAAATTAGCATCGCTAATTTTTGCTCTATTCGAAAACTGGAACTTTCTCTTTTCATTTAAGCTCAAATATGAAATAATCCACCGGGGGGTATAAAACATTTTCTTTTTTGAAGATTTTTTAACCTTTCAATGGTATTTTTCCAAGACAAAATCATGTTTATAACTGTGAAAACGCTCGTCTTCCTTTTAGCATAAATCCAACATCATATGTCAATAATATGATTTAATAGGAAATTTTCCTTGCTACAATTTTGTGGAAGGCATCAAAGTGATACGAATTGAGATAAAGGAGTTGGAATGTCACGAACAAAGTGTTTATTATTTCATTTGAAAAATCTAATAAAACTTCTCACCACTGATTGTTCTAAGACCAAAAAAAAATTCTACGAGCTTTGTTATTGATTGTAGAGGGTATAAATGTTCAAACAATTTATTTACATTAAAAAATCAATCTTTCACATAAAATTGATCAGGATTATCTGAAGTTATGAGCATTTTTGAGGTTTTATTATTCCGGAATAAATATAAAATTCTTTTTTTTTTGTCACTCCGATTTTTCTAAAAATCCTTAAGTCTGAAATAAATAAAGTTTAAGATATTTTAAACAAAGTTTTGATACATTTCCCGAAAATTCAAACAGTTGAAAGAGCGAAAGCCAAACTGTGGAAGATGGGAGTACCTGTCGTTTAGATGTTTTTTTCGAATGTTTGATCTTAATTTTCTCTAGTGTTTGATTTCGTGCAATGTAGATTGTATACAAGTTTGTTGCAAGCCAGCTTCTGTTCAATCTGCCCCCACCCCCCGCCCCCTTCTCGTGATGTTTTAACTCCAAATGACAAAAGATGGATTTCAAATTTGTTCCGGCCATATAAAAAAAAAGATGGCACCTGCTTGACTTGAAAATTTTATTACTCACTAGCTGCTTTGCTACACCTTTCAAAATCAAATAATATTTTCAAAAATTAATCAAATTTTTATTTTTTTTTTTTTTTTTTTTTTTTTTTTTCATATGTGATGAAAGAAATTAGAGAAACATGAACTATCAAAGAACGAAAGAACATAAGCCGTAAATATCATGAAAATTTCGAAAAAGATACAACGGCTCACCGACAGGACTTGAACCTGCAAGTTTTTATTGTTTTATTGGCATTATCTTGAATCAAATTATAACATAATTCATAAGCAATTGCTATAAAATGAGAGCTGCAGCTGGAGTTTCGAATTGCAACACAAAGATAACAAAAAAAAATCTTGCTTTATAAATTTGTTTTAAAGATCTGATTATTTTTACTGTCTGGAGGGTCTCAAATTAATCGTACGCAAACAATCTATCTTATAAAACATGACTGTTTTTGCTTGATGTGTTCTTTATTTATGCTTAAAAGCTGATAAGAGAGCCCCCTCTCCTGTCCTTCCCTTCACCCCCTACTGAATGGTCTCGGTCGTGTCGTGGTCTTTAATAATCATACCCATTTTTTCGTGCCCAAAAATCCTCTTATATCAAATAAAATTCCATTCTTTGATAAGTTTTTAAGTTTTACAAAAAATGTACATGGAGCCTCCTCCTTTCTTCCTCTCTCTACACTGTAAAGCTTAAGGATCTATAACAATCGTAGAAACATATCCCGTAATCAAGTACCTTTCTAAGTCATATTTGTTTCCATTTGTTGGCTTCGTTAGCATAAATTGAGAACTTATGCTAACAAAATTGTATTGGGCTCACCTCCCTCCTCCTATGTACCTACTCACTGAAAGGAGAATGGTGTGTCAGGTAATCATAGAATCCTACCAAAATGATTGTCCATGTTAAGTTTTGTCCATTTCTAGGCTTTGTAAAAAAAAAATTAATGAAAGACTCCTCTTCTATTCCTATATTCCCAGTTCTATCATCCTGCTGCAATGAAGGAATTGTTTCGCATAGAAAAAGTATTTTTCGTACTCAAATACTTTTTGGTTCCAAATTTGGTTTCATTTGCTCGATTAATTCTCGAGTTATGCAAAAAAATTGTATGGAAGCCCCTCTTTCCCCATTTATATCTTTCCGCTGAAAAAAGGTGGGGTTTACATTTATAATTGAAACATTTCTCGTATCCAAATACCCTCACATGCTAAATATGGTTCAATTTCCTCGATCAACTCTTCAGTTATACTGAAATTTGTAAGGGAGACCTCTCCTCCCCCTTTTCATCCTCCTCTTTGAAGGAGGGAGGGATACCAAATATTCATAGCAGCATTTCTTGTACCCAAATATCGTTCCATGCCAAATTTGGTTCCATTTGCTGTTGTAGTTCTTGAGTTATGCAGTAAAAATTGTATGAAACTCCCCTCCCTCTTTCCTTTCTCCCCGCTGAAAGAAGGATGAAGTCTCAAACAATCATTAGAACATGTCACGTTCCCAAATACCCGCCCATGCCAAATTTGGTTCCATTTGCTTTATTAGTTTTTGAATAATGTAAAAAATTATTAAAGAAGCTCCCTCCCCCCTTTATATCTCCCTACTGGAAAGAGGGGGGGTCTCAAACAATCATTGAAATATTTTTCGTATCCAAATACTTTCCCGTGCCAAATTTGGTTCCAATGTCTTGATTAGGTTTCGAGTTATATGAAAAATTGTAAGGTAACCTCCCTCCCCCCTTAATATCACCCCATTGACAGGAGGGAGGGGTACCTAATATTCATAGGAATATTCCTCGTTCCCAAATACCACCCCACGCCAAATTTGATACCATTTGCTTGATGCGTTCTCGAGTTATGCATAAAATTGACTTTTGCTTGAGAGGCCCCTCCCCCCCTTCATGAGAAAGGGAAGGGTCTCAAACCTTAATATGAACCTTTCCCTGGCTCCAATACCTCCATCTGCTAAATTTCACGCAAATCGGTTTAGTTGTTTCCGAGTCTATAGGGAACAGACAGAAATTCATTTTTATATATATAGATTTCATACTTTGAGCATTGTTACATTTTGAATAAGTGCCTAATCTGGGGAAACATATGTAGAAAAATCAATTTAAGCATTTCAAGCCACTGCTTCAAATGTTGTTAATGACACGATGTTATATTTTGGTTTTCATAGAAAAAGGAAAATAGCTTTCCAGGGGAAAGCCAAAAATGTAGAATTCCACTGACAAATGTTTGCAGTGTTCCAAACTATCAAATAAAACCCATGTATTTTTTTTTATCTAGGAAATTTGAAAAAAAAACTCATCAATATGAACAAATGAAAATTTTTCTGAAAACGAAATAAAAAAATCGCAAAAAATCTGATGATTTCAGATCTGACAACTCAAAGTGAATTGAGAAAATATTTTCGGATAATAGTATTACATCAAATCAACCACTTAAAATTGTTAAAACAAAGTTGATGTTGAGTTATTGTAATCTTCTTTTTCTTTTTGTAAAAAAATCAATGAAAGACATTAGGTTCAGTTCATGTACTTTTGAGAAAAATGAACAATCTAGAATTTTGGCTTGAACACTTAAATTCGACCACATTTTTACATACACGAGTGCCTGATTTTATTATGACACTTTATCATGCTTGTGATACCCGTGTCTAAGGTTTTACAATCAATCAAAAGTGAAAAGTATGAAAAGCTTCAGAAAGATTTTCAACAAAGATGTTGGATTATGAAATTCAGATGAATTATTTAAAATTTGTCCTAGATCTTTGTTCATAAAGTATTCAAACTAAATTAGCTCAAAATATAAATAACTAAATTTTCAAGAAAGGTGGGTGACAATTTTTCTAGAATAAAACCCTACAAATGCTCATAACTTCAGATAATCTGGCTCAATTTCATGTAAAAGATTTATTTTTTAATGTAAATAAACCGGTTGGTACATTTATACACTCTACAATCAATAACAAAGCTCGTAGAATACTTTTTCTGGTCTTAGAACAATCAGTTGTGAGAAGTTTTAATAGATTATCCAAATGCAACTATAAACACTCTGTTCGTGACATTCCAACTCTCTTTTCTCAATTTGTATCACTTTGATGCCTTCCACAAAATTGTAGCAATTGTAGCCATAGCCATTGTAGCCATTAAATAACAAAATAAATTTGAAAAATAAGCCAGCATCAAGAAATAGAAAAATGTTAAATCATTTACTTCATCATTTATTTTTACAAGCAAAATTCAAAGTGGTACCTACTATTCTTGTTTAGCTCACTGTAACTGGAAATACAAAAGGAATTTAGTTATGTCTGAGATATTTCAGTTTGACTGGGAAAAAACTGAATGAGCAGTCAAAATGCAAGTCACACGTATTTCAGTAACGTTTAATTTTATCATGAGTTAGTAGCAAGTGCTATGAAAAATCCTGTGTTCTTTGTATGTCTGTTGGGAGCAAGAATCGTTAAAAATCATATCAAAAACAGGTGAACTTTTTTTATCAAAGTCTAAACCGAATCAGACATTTTATTTTCCAGCCATAATAACAAAACAAACCAATATAATTGAAACATCTCGTAAACAAAACAGATAATGCCAGTTGAAAAAAAAAAGAAATCGATACAACTCGTTACCACGTAGCTATGTAATTCCCGAACATAAACATGCTAATTGACCAGTAAATAGTATCTCGTCAGAGGAATCAAAAGGCATCTTATTATCCGGCACACTCTTTCTAATCGATTCCACACGGGGTTGAGTTGAGCGGAGAGAAGCGATAAGTTCTCGAAGTGCTCGGCAACAGATCATCATCATTATCATTAAAAGGTGGCACGGACGGACGTCAGAGAAAGAGGTTCAGGTGTAGATATGGGCATCATTTCTTGAATCTTGGACCATCGCGCTTGGATCGCTGCAACCTTGCAAACGATTTCCCCGCATCAATTTAGTTCTGTAAGGCGGCGCACAGCGCAATTGGTAACCGACATCATACCCTACTTCCTAAGTAGCATAAGGTGGATTCGCGTGAAGCTGCGCGCGCATTACAGAAGCTCAGGTAATGGCCAAGGCCGACCTCCTCCGATGTCTTCGGAAAGCATCGCCATCATCATCGAGTTATGATGTTGCTGTGCATCGCTCGTATGAACTTCGAAACGAGAGAGAGAGCGCGCAAAAAAACCGAAAACTATTATCGGTTGTAATTTGATTTGCGCAAACGATTACCCTCTTCCGTTGTGTGTAATCGAATGACGTGGGTATTAAACTTGGTGTTTGAACGTTCCCATTTGAATTTTGTTGATTACAAGTTTTTTTCAATATGTTTATTTTTAATATATCCTTAAAGATTCCAAAATTTTATTGCTACTGATATGTAGTTAATTTCCTTTGTATTTTTAATGTTCCAATTGAAAATCCCCAGAAACGCCCCTGTTCCACTACTAATGAGGTGCCAAAGCGATTCAGTGCAGTAGGAAGTATGATTAATTCGGATCATTTAGCCTCATTTGTGAGCAGCACAGAGTAAGTACCTACAGAGCAAGACGTTCTGTTTTTTTACCGACAAACGGTGGTCTTTGAGAGGTATGAAACTAATTGATAACTTGAACAATAACCATTGGGAGATTCTTTGGGTATTATCTTCAATTGGAGATTGAAACTCATCGCAGGATCATCATTGGGTCATGTTCAAATGATGAAAGATTCCATGTGACCACTTCCATTTCCTCAGTTATTGTTTTTCATTATTTTCCAAAAAAAAATACAATATTATTTTTCAAAATTATTAAAGCATTTTTCAGGAGTTGAATTTCACCAAAATAATGATATCATTTGATAGATCTTTCAAAATTGCACTTATTTTACCAAAACACAACTAAATTAAATCCTTATTAGCTGAGTAAATTAAGAAATATACAATTATGGGGTGACAATACCTACAACAATAATACAGAAGAGGTTGCAAAAGTTCATTGTCTATTAAGCCAATCTCTGTACTTAAAATGAGCTAAGAAGTAAATTGTATTAAAGGTTATATGATTGGAATAGCACTACTGGCACTCGAAACTCGAGCTCCCAAGCAATTTTTTTTATTTTCATAGTATGTATTCCGTCTCACGAAAAACTTTACATAATTTCTAAATTTCATTTGGTCTATGGCCTAGTTCTTCAATTTCTCGGACATCCCATATCCGCCAGCACTTGCTCCACTTGGTCTAACTACCTCGCTCCGGCATTATCGCAACATGTCCTGCCCAGCATATCACCACCTTCTTGATACTGGGTTCGCCACTAGCCCAAGCTAGTGGTTCATCCTTCACCTCCACACTCCGTTCTCCTGCATGCCGCCACAGATGGTTCTTAACACTCGTTTCTCAAATACTCCGAGTAAACGCAGGTCCTCCTCGAGCAATATCCATGTCTCGTGCCCATAGAGAACAATCGGTCTAATGAGTGTCATATACAGGTTACACTTCGTGGGAGGGCTAAGTCTTCTCGACCGCAGTTACTTGTGAGGTCCATAGTAGACACGACTTCCGCTGATCATTCACCGCCGCATCTCACGGCTAGTGCCATTGTCTGCGGTCACCAGTGAGCCGAGATAGACAAAGTCTTCGACCATCTCCAGCTCGTCGCCGTAGATGGTTACGGATATTACTGGTAAAGCGGGTACGGTCGGTCTTGGACCCGCCGGCCAGCATGTACTTCGTCTCGGACATATTAATCATCAACCCAATCCTACCTGCTTCGCGTTCCAGATTGCTCTACATCACCTCCACCGCCGCAGATGATCTGCCGGTCATATCAATGTCGTCGGCAAAGCAGATACGTTGACTGGATCTGTTGATAATCGTGCCACGCATTTCGCCCACCGCTCGTCGAATAACACCTGATATCGCCACGTCGAACATCATTCAGGATAGACCATCACCTTGTCGAAGCCCCCTGCGTGATTCGAACGAACTCGACAATTCACCCGAAATCCCATACGCACTGCGTTCCATCCATCGTCGCCTTGATCTTGGTGTTCTTTCCCCTTTTTCTTGATCTCCAGCATGTGCGAAGTTCAGGTGTTCATTGAAGTGCTGCTTCCACCTTTTTATCAACTCACGATTGTTCGTCAGGATGACACCGTCCTTATGCCGGCACATTTCGGCTTGCGGCACGAAACCTGGAAAATTCGGATACGCTACCTCTTCCGCTGTCGGTGATTTTCCACGTTCTGACGGGTGCTTCTTTGTACCCGCGCGGTGTTCTCTTCGTCCATCACACTTCTACACTCCTCGTTGAACCAGTCGTTCCGTCGAGTTCGTTCTAGGTACATGCCCGATGACGTTCTGTGCAGCGCTGTTGATGGCTGTCTTGATGGTATTCCCGCAGTTCTCGGTTTCGTCAAAGCTCGCCTTCTGCTGGCAAACCAGCATAAGCACAGGGGCTAGGAAATATAATTTTCAATACTTTTTCGATTGTAGTTTTTACACTAACTAATAAAGCAAATGAAACCAAATATGGCATGGGATGATATTTGGATACGAAAAATATATCTATGATTATTTGAG
The DNA here is from genome assembly GCF_029784155.1 of Uranotaenia lowii. Classification (NCBI taxonomy): domain Eukaryota; kingdom Metazoa; phylum Arthropoda; class Insecta; order Diptera; family Culicidae; genus Uranotaenia; species Uranotaenia lowii. Next base: position 110,896,985 of record NC_073692.1, read on the forward strand.
ACCCGTCTTTCTTTTCAGTAGGGAAATATAAAAGAGGGAGGAGGTCTCTTTTATAATTTTTACATAGCTAAAAATGTAATTAATCCTTCGTTTCATAAAGTAACAAATTTGCAACAATTAATGTATGGAAAAATTGGAAAATCGTATTTTATATAAATTTTTTTTTGATGTAGGGGAACATGCCCTATTATGCGCCACCTAAGCGAATCGCTGATTTTCTATGTATTCCACGTACAAATTGTGTTACACGGAAAATAAAAAAAAGGTAAAATTTACCTTTTTGCGAGGTGAATTTTTTCCACCCCTCTTTCGAGGTAAATTTTACGTTTTTTTCATTCACCTAGCAAAAAGGTAAATTATACCTTTTTTCAATTCACCTAGCAAAAAGGTATATTTTACCTTTTTCGCATTCACCTAGCAAAATAGTAAATAATACCGTTTTCCCATTTAGTGATTTAAAAGGTAAATGCTGGTTGGTTTGATTGGTTTCTTCAATAAGAATATAAAAAATACAAAATTCTATCAAAAATTATATTTATTGGAGATAAATAGCGACTGGTAATCCGGCTTCGCGTTCTTCCGAGCCGCCATGGCCGCTGAATACTCCTGCGTTGCGTACATTCATGACCTCCTCTGTTCGGCTAATCCGGTCAGGTTCGGCTTTTCCGGCTGGAGGATGACGTGGAATACACCTATAAGCTCTATGGGTCGATCTGAAACAAAAGCAATGTATTATGACGAGAACCAGCACAACAAAATGATATCTAAGAAAACACTTACCATTCTATTCCTATTTTCACATATTATGCACAAAGCAAAACTTGTTCCTGAATGACAAAACAGCTTAACCTCAATAAACGGGTTCGGCGAATAGTCACTTTTTTCGAGAAGAATTGTACCGTTTTGTTTAGCTCAATCCAGGTCAACTTCACCTCGCTACGAGGTAAGTTTTACCTTATTTGGTTTTACCTAGATGGTTTTACCTAGGTGGTTTTTTTCTAGGTGAATTATACTTTTTTATTCAGCTCAATTCAGGTGAACTTCACCTCGCTACGAGGTAAGATTTACCTTTTTTTGGATTCACCTTTTTCCTCGGTGAATTGTACCTTTCTTCCAACCTCGATTCAGGTAAATTTTACCTCGCTGTGAGCTGAGTTTCACCTCGAAGAGGTAGAAGCTACCTTTTTGGCTTACACGATCGTTTACCTTGGCTATCTCGGTAAATTTTACCTTTTTATTATTTTCCGTGTTAGGATTGTTATCGCTCGGTACACAGCAAAAAATAAATAAATTTACATGACACGTAACTCAACAATCGACATATGATTTGGCGATGCAAAATAAAATCAAATAGCATTTTACAGCGAAAAACATACAATTATAGAGAAATAACTGAGTTTTCCATTTTATATGGTAAACAATTTCTTTTTAAGTGTTGCAAGTGTTGAAATTGGCATGAATGAGCACAAAATTACATCGACCAGATGTAATTTTAGTAGTTCAGATAAAAACAGCCACGTGAACATTGTTGATTGTTGCGTCAGTTTTCAACAGTTTCAGTCGAATCGATTTATTGATTGCAACAATAACCAGTTACCAGAACCAGAGTTAATCTATTTAGAATATATTAATTTGTGTAAACGTTAGAACCTTATAGTTTAAAAAGAAGAAACACAAAAAACGAAAGAGATGCAACAAAAATCAACAGCGCATTAATTCGGAACTGCCAAAATCACTCCAGATCTCTTTTTCGGATTCCGGTTTCCAAACCCAAAGCCTAGAATTCATTCAGTTCCTCCAGACTAACTTGAAATTCCGGAAGGAACACTTTTCTCCAACAAATGTAGTCAAGGTATGATTTTTCATGACTTAAATCCAACTCAATCATTTAAATCAAATTATTGATTTGAAGGAAAAAAGCAAAACTTTTTGTCAATTTAATCGACCAACCCTTAAAATTCAATTAAGGTACACCGGGGTAAGTGGGGACGGTGGCTATTAAAACAATACTGTAAACTATTTTTTCAAACTTTTAATGCAGAATGTTAAATTTACTTGTAATCTATCCATCAACTGTAAAAAAGATACGGTTCCGACAATAGCGGATGTTTACGGTGACTTTTTGTTAATTTTCTATTTTCAACTACGATGTGGAGTTGATGTGCATCTTTTTCAATCGCAAATTTTTCTTAAACTAGCTGGCTCTTTTCGAAAAACTCTAAATTGAAACAATCCTTACATTCGAAACAACAAGTTAGGAAAAGAAACGACGATTAAAAATTAAGAAAAAAGAGTTTATTTTCAAAATTCTAAAATGCTGTCTGCAAACCCTACCTGGGGTAAGTGGGGACGGCTTTAAATATACTTGATGTTTACAATTTTTTCAAATTTCTCTCCTTTATTCAATACATTTTAGCTTTATTTAGCATTCGGATCATGAAAAGTTGGGAAAAGTACTTGTGTTTTCTGGAATAAGTATATATTTTCGATAAAATCGGATCTCGTGTGTTGCAACATAAATTACACACACTAATCACTACCATGAACTTTTTTTTCAAAATTTTGGACGGTTCGAGTAATAAAATAACGTATTCAATCAAGAAAACACAAATTTGTTGAAAATTTCCTGAGAAATCAAAGGGAAAATCTACCGTCCCCACTTACCCCATAAAGCGGGGTAAGTGAAGACACCAGCAGTCCATAACAAATTACGTGATAACTTTTTTCGCTTTTCGTCTATCAAGCTCATCTCTTCAGCATTTGTAAAAAACATGTTCTGCATCACATTGAATGCGATTTTATCAAAATTTATCCACTGCTGATTTTTAATGATTTTTTAAAGTTGAACTATACAAAAAACCGTCGCCACTTACCCCGGTTTACCTTGTAATTTGGTTTAGGTTCCTCGAGCTTTTATTTCCTACTTAAATCCAAAATCACAAGTGAAAAAAAAATCTTTTTAATCGAAATCATAAGCATAAATTACCAATGGAACTGTTTGTGATCCTCCAGAACTATAAAGCTACTATTCAGTCACTGCAGTTCAATGATCCGGCTTATAAACAAGGAATTAATACCTAGGGTGATTTGCCAATCGTTGCACAGCTAAGCACATGATTTTGGTTTTTATGCTGTATTTTAGTCATTTCAATCAAATTCACTCGATTTTTTTTGTCGATGCACTCATACAGGATTGGTCAACAAGATCCAAAAATTCAAGTGTTTGAAAAAAGTAACATAAAAATTTAAAAAATCATTTAAAACAGCTTGTCTGTGCCCAATAGTTGCACAGGAAAATTTCATGTCGTTCATAATGTTGTCCGATTTTTTCCAATGGTTGCACATTTTAAAAATCAGCCATCATGTGGTCGAAGAGGCTGATATTTGTTACGGAAGCTTATTATGAGAACTTCTAGTTCAAATGCAATCTTATTTGGAGACGGCCCTTTTCGAGGGAAGGGGGGGGGGGGGTCTTCCATATAAACCGTCAAATGCCCAATGGGAAAATTCGAACCGAAAATCTAAAAAAACACAAAGCCACCGGTTTGAGTGTCTGGAATAGCATTTATCACACGTGAAGTTTTCTCAGAAATTCAAATTGAACCGAAGCCATTTCAATGGAGTGTTATTTGACCTAACCTGCCCAGTGTTGAACTTTTTTCTTTATATGTCCTACCAACATACAATTTTATGTCTTTAAAATCCCATAGAATGAACTGAAAGGTTTTTAATGCTTAATTTTTAAGTGTCTATTTACAGGTGAAAAGTTTAGAGAACGTGATCTGTTTTGCCGCCCTAATACCCCTATGAAGAAGATGTGGTTTTGAAAAACAATTGTTTTAGGATTCATATGGAAGTCGATCGATTTTAACGTAATGAATATTAATTTAAAACTTGAAAATGGACACAACCACGCCCAAAGTTTCAAATCGTTCGACTGATTTTGTATAAGTATTTATCTTTCCGAAAAGTTAATTGATTTAAGGGGGGGGGGGGTAGGGTCTAACGGGTATAAAAAAACACCATTTTCACGATTTTTTTCTAGAGCTATCGTTCAAACAAATGTATTCAAATTTTTTGCATTATACAAAGCATTGTTAAAAGAACATTTAGTATTTTTTTCGTAGAAAAATATTGAAAAATGAGCCGGTGACGGAGCATTTTCGAGGATGCCTTTAAAAAAAACAGGATTTGCGGTGGACACTGTATCTCAGCACAGAATCATCTGAAGTCAAAAAATCTGAGCAAAATATTTTTAATAGATGTTTTTCTGGACCCCAACGTTTTTATTTAACTTAAAAAAAAATTTATGAAATTTTTGTGGCTGTTTGAAGTTAAAACTACGATTTTTCACGAAAAAATCCGCCATTTTTCAACTGTAAAATCTCCCCAAAGTAAAAAAAACAAAAAAGAAAAACGATGGGGTCTGGTATTTTCTATGTAGAAAATGTGTTCCAAATTTGAAAAGAATCGGATAAGTAGTTTTCAAATGACGATGTCCACGGGCTTTAAAAATGTGCTCTCGAGAAAAACGCGTTTGAAGTTTCTGCTCTTGCTTTCTTGCAGTATTAGATAGGAGGAGATAAAGGTCTACAATTTCTATAGTTTTGCTTCAATTGACTTGAAAATTTGACACAACATTCTTGAAATGTTTTACAAAAAGAAAATAAAAAAATAAAAAAATCGATTTTTTGAAAGTGTTAGACCCTACCCCCCCCCCCCCCCCCCTTAAATATCTTTTTCATGTAAGTGGTTTTATTTGTAATTAACGTAACCTCTGTAGCATTTCATCAATCTTCAGGAAACAATCACATCACATAGAGCTTTCCGGTTGAAAAATTTTTTTGGATCAAATTAGGTTTCACAAAGCTATGACTGTTAATTTTTCTGGATGATAAGGTCGTAGTTTTCCTATTGTACAATATTCTGACAATATTATAAACAATATCGAGGGAATCGCTGTTGACATGGAATACAACTCTATAAGATTTGTCGTCTCGAAATTAGAGAAATAGATTTTTTCAGAACAAATTTTAGATTCTTTGCATAAAATGTTTAGTAAATAAATAAATAGATAAAAAAAATCGAAATAAATCTGATAAAAAAGTAGTCTCGCAAAGCTCAAAGACTTTGACACTTTTCAGACAATGCAAGTTGCCCGACTTTCGTACATTCATAAGTTTTTTCAACGAGTTTAATAATTTCAAAACTTCAATTTTAGGATTCGAAGATGGAAAAGATAAACTTATGGAAATATAAAGTGTCTTTGAATTATTGAACTAATTATTAAAAATCAACATTAAGTGCAAAAAATGTGAAAATTCTAAGTGGAAAATAATTAATAAGAGCACAGAAATTACAAAAATTACTATTGCAGTCAATGAACGTGTTCAATTTTGTATGACAATTTGTATGGGAGGTTAACTTTTCGCATGTCCCAGAATTTCAAATAAATTTGAAAATTAAGTTTGTTTAAAAGCATTGATTTTGCCTATTCTTAAGATTAATTTTTTGCCAACATGAGAAGAAGCAAAGCATTTCATGAAAAAAGTTATAACCATTTCGAAATAAAAAATCGTAATCCATTGTAAATTTTAAGGATTTGCTTTCTGGAGCTTTCAATAATTACATGACATGTTTTTGCGAATGATTTAAATGAACACACTTATTGGCTATGCAAAGCAGTACAATGCGAGTCTTATTTTCATCCTACGATTAACCAGCTTTCAAATTAGCTGTCAAAACACTAAAATTCAAAAATATTTACCTATTTTCAATTTTTTGAATGACCACAAATATAATTTCTGGAGTACGAGTTAGGTTTAGTTTTTTTTCAAATGCTATGTATTGCAAGAACCAAGAAATATTTAAAAAATCCAAAATTATGTTTTTTAAACTTTGAATGAATGGTTTTTGAATGAAAATTTGGATTTTTCCGCACAAGCCTCCTTACTTATTCAAAACACGTTGTTATAATTCAGGACTTAGTCTATCGCTTCCAAAATTTTTAGTGCTATTTTTGGCTGTGAAAACAACCAAACAAAGTTATTGGAGGTATACAAATTTATAAATTTGAAATTTCCAAACAAATTTTGCAGCGGAGTTATGTACAACAATGGGACAGGAGGAGATTGAGCGGACCAATTGTTGCACGATCCGACATATTTTCTGGTTAAGTAAGGATCATAATATTTTTTCAAAATCATGGTGTTGAAATTGCCCAACAAACGTTAAGTATAGAAAACTGATACGAAAAATGTTTTGTTCTGGCGTAAAACCTTATTTGCCGTAGAAGGAATGTTAAGGTTTTTGTTAACAAATAGCGCGAAAACCGCGCGAAAAAAACAAGAAAAATTGAAACTGTCGTAAGATAAACATTTAACAGCAGAAAATATCTCAAAAGCCTCATTTCATCAGAAAACATTCCGAATTACATGATCGAGTATTATTTCTGAGGAAAAGTTCAAAAACAGCTGAAATATTGACAATTTAAGTCATGCTGTGCAACAATGGGTTAGGGGACAACGATTGGCAAATCACCCTACGTAATTTACTATTCTTGGATTACTAAGTGAGCATCATCATCTGTCATCGCCTGCACCATACAATAAGGAGAAACGAGCTACATTTTAACTGTTCGGAACCTGCTGATAACTTTTGTTCTTACTCGTAAGTTCGATGTTTCTCTTTTTATATTAACTAATATCTTCTAATATTTGAATTTCAGAACATGGAAAGAACGATCCTAAAAATTGCATGTTGCAGAAACAAAAACTAAATCAATACTGTCGTCGATTGGAATAAACAAAAGTTTTAAAAAATGAGTGCGTAAATTTGTTGATTAAATGAACAGAACAATAATCGGATCTGTGAAGCAATTTGACGCCGGAAGCAAGCTGATTATTGCATAAATGAATGATAAATAGGGCTGTAAGAGAAGTCTCATATCAGACGATAATTTTCTTAAGGAGAACTTTTTCTTGTGTGTATTATCGTAAATGTTTGCCTCAATGTTTGTACACTGTGACAGAAGCACAAATTTATGAATTAAGAAAAACACTTTTTTTTGAAGTATAACATTAAAAAATCACAATTATGTCTTTAATTTAAATATCTAAATAAGCTCGAACTGATTAAATAGATACTTTAAAATGAGATGAACATTAATAGATATGCATTTAATATATTTGGTGATTAATTGAAATTGACTACATAACACATTATAGTAGATTTTCGTATCTCTGCTATTTGAAAAAAATTAATCATTTTGTTTGAATATTTGAATTTCGGCCGGCCAATCTTTGTCATAAAACACAACCTTATTTATCATAGTCAATGAAAAATTCTAAAATGTGTTTTGAAAAAAAAATTCATAAACTACGCCATTTGAATGTAGAATCATGAATGAAGAAAATATAAGATTTAGTTAAACGTTGATTTGTTTTATTAAGTTATTAACTGATGAATACAGGAATGTTCAATAATTGATTTTCAAAGGATTAGTTTGTGGATATGTAAAATAATAGAACTATATAAAATAACAACAACACAACTCTATGTATACAATACTTTATCATAGTTTCCATCCATACAAGAAAAACCTAAAAAACATCATTCAATTTTAGATCTGAGAGCCTTGATAACCGAATTCTGAATGATGTTTATTAAAATATTTCCGATTTTATCGACTTTGAATTAAGAAACACACTTTGTAACAACACATAGCAAATAACTTTTTCAAATCAATAACTATTAATTGATCTTTTAAATTAGTTTAGTCCTCAATAATTTGGAATTTTTAAAATTTATGAATTGCTTTTTTCTGTTTTCCGTCCTTTGTCTTCTTTCAAATGAACATAAATTTTAAACAAAATGCTACATTAAACCGCGGCATCTCGTTTAAATAAAAATGGATTTCGATGTCAAATTAAATTTTTCCAATACATCGATCGATGCGAATTCACAATCAATCAATATTTCCAGCGCTTGTGATTCTACAAGCCCTGATGTAATTTTAGATAACGATGTAAATTTGTGGCTTAAGCGATGGTCCAATAATTTGCATCGCTTTCGATGTAAAATCAAACGATTCAATTTTTGCTGTGTAGCTCTCACAGCCCAATTTGTCATCCTTCTTGTAGATGGGGCATATAACCCTTTCCTTCCACTCCTCCGATAGCTGTTCTGTGTACAAATGTTCCGAAAATCAATCATTTTCACTAAGCCATGCGTGACTACATTCAGAGCCAAAAAATCAAGGCAGTCAAATTTTCCTTCTTCAACCAAATAATACAAACAATCATTCATGACAACGACGCTTATGTATTTGAAACACTTTTGCGCTACATGATGTGGTAAAGAAGGATGCAGACTACCAGCTATCGAACGTCTCGATGCTGATTTCCTTGCTTGACGACTTTAGAATCATAACTGATATGTATCAGTTTTGAGCGATCTATGTAGGCTATCAGATGATTTTTTTATTTTTCGCTTTGTGTAGAAGGACAAAATCATGACTAGGTAACCGCAATGCACTGTCCAGAATGTGCTACGGCTTCTTTGAACATGTTGTCCTGGTATTTCTTCAGATTTTTCCTTCTAAAACATTCATGATGTCTATCGATAACGAACATTATCAACAATGATGCGAGGATAGACGTTCGGGAATGATTGAGGGAGCGACGTTCAAAATGTATCACCAAGTATGTCGATCACCGTCGATTAGCCACGTGACGAATAGCAACGGTAGCCTTCGATGGGGCATGGTATATTTTCAAGTATTTAGTTAGTGTTGATTTTCGACATACATTTAACCCTCATCCGCATTAGATTTCATTACCCTAATCAGCACTAGGAGTGTCAATTTGACACCACAAGCTCAAATCGTTATAACTTTTGGCGTGTTCAACCGATTTAAACGAATCTTATATCAATAAAAACCTTGTAATGTCAGTAAAATATGTTTAGAACATTATATATAGCTAAAGCTACTAGTTTTCTTGTTATTCAGCATGAAAAAAAAAATCCGAAAAAAACATGCCTCACGAAAACTGCTGTAGTTCATATATTACAAGTTCAAAAAAATATTTGCAAATATTTATTTGGACGTGTAACATATGAACTACAGCAGTTTTCGTGAGGCATGTTTTTTCGGATTTTTTTCTTTCATGCTGAATAACGAGAAAACTTGTATCTTTAGCTGTATATAATGTTCTAAACATATTTTACTGACATTACAAGGTTTCTATTGATATAAGTTTTATATGAAGTTCATAATAATTCAAACGACTTAAATAGATTTTACTTTTGTGGTGTCAAAATGACACCAAAAGTCGGAAAAGGGAGTTTTTTTTGTCCAGGCTTCCAGGGTTCGTCCATAAAAAAAGTAAAGATGCAATATTGAAGAACTTTTGAATTCATTTAGGGTCCCCGAATTTTTTTTTGTATTTTGAAGCTTCTGAAAAAAGTTACAAGCCTTCAAACTTGCAATGGTGTCAAAATGACATCCTAATGCGGATGAGGGTTAAGATTTAAGCTTTTATCTCAAATGCTCTCGAGACAAAAAAAGCCTAAATCTGAGGAAAAAAAGCTTTAAAACGAGATTTACCAACACTTAGTTAAAAGATGTTAGTACAGATCCAGATCCCGGCAACGTTGTACAATCGATGTGGAGCACATCTCTCAGATTGAAGCTTTTTTTTGTCAGATCGTGTAACGTTGCCGGGATCTTTTCAGATCCCAGGGGGCGGCAACGATGCAGGAATTGTCAATGTATCGTGTGGCCAACATCTTTTAAATAAGTGCTGGTGAATCTCGTTTTTGAGTTTTTTTTTCCTCAGATTTAAGTTTTTTTGCCTTGAGTGCATAGGAGATGAAAGCTTAAATCTAAGGAAAAAGCTTAAATCTGACAAAAAAGCTTAAAGCTGAGACATCTGCTCAACACGGATTGTATAACGTTGCCGGGATCTGTGTTGGTATGACACAGGATTAGTCTATGTACGATGGACCAACACCTTTTAGTTAAGTGTTGTGAATCTTGTTTTTAGACTTTTTATCCTCAGATTTAAGCTTTTTTGCCTTGAGAGCATAGCAGATAAAAATTCAAATCTAAGGAAAAAAGCTTAAATCTGAGGAAAACAGCTTAAATCTGAGAAAAAAAAACTTAAATCTGAGAGATGTGCTTCACATGGATTTTATATCATTGCAGTTATGTGTCTTTAATGTTCAAAAATTTGTAGTACTTTAGCGGTTAGAATAGAATTTAGTAAAAATTTATCTATTAAGCTTAGCTTAGCTTGGTTGACTACTAGAGTGCCCCATATAATCCAACATTCAAAAAAGGTAAGCGCTGCAGGCTTAAATTGATCCTAGCCTTAGAACAAGGTCTCATGCCAAGTTTGGGGCAGATCGGATCACGGGAAGGGGTCGCTCTAAGAGCATAAAGTTTGTATGGGATTTTGGGACATTTTGTTCGGGAAGAACACGAAAATTCAGTTTTTCACGAATAAATTTGGTCCCCTTCGGCCGATTTCTTTTGAAACTGTTTTTCTTTAAGCCTAAACTATTACGAATATTTTATCCGAAGACTACATTCCGATTCAAGTCAAGACAAAAGAGTTTTTAAACTTCATCCGATCTGACCCAAATTTGGCATGAGGTCTTGTACTAGGCCTAGGATCAATTTAAGCCTGCAACGCATATTATTTCACAAGCTTGAAATTTCTCATACAAATTTGGGGCAGTCTATTGCCTACTCATATCCACATTCAATCATTGAACTTGAAGTGCTTAGATAAGATAATTCATTTAAACCTTCAGAATATATATTGGATTAGGCTTTGCTCAACTCACGCACTGCAAATTTCATGGTTGCCAGCGTGGCTTAGCAAAAAAGTGCTACCTCACCCATGGTTACTACTCCTTGATTGATCGAGGCCATGAGTTTTGTGCAGCCAAAAAAATGGTGCTTGGGATAAGCAGTTCATTCACAATGCACAAAACTCATGCTCTCACTTTGAAAATGATCAATAACGGTGCTGGCCACGTTCTAGTAATCAATGAGGAATGAAGGAAGGATTGTTAGAAGGATACATTCTAGGACCAATCAACAACCTTTTGTCCTTATACGTTTCAAAGACTTATGTTTAAAAAAAAAATCAAAAATATCACCAACTACCGTCTATTCATCTTCGAATCAATATTTAAATATCCAAGGAAAGGGCTGTGATAGCAGGGGAAATGCAGGGGAGCAGGATCCATTTTGGGGAATGGTGCTATCAAGATTTCCTACACCTCCCATGCTCCTAGATTATGGAAACTGCTATTTCTATCCGTGAGGCAGTGATAAAAATTTTTATAATAAGGTTAATATGTGTTAAAAAAAACTAATTCTCCTATTTCTTATTCCAGAAACACCTATTTATTTTCAAAAACGACTTTTCAGCGTTAACAAACTTCTGTCAAACTTCGAAGAAAATTAATAAAGAGACGTTTAAAAAATTAAAGTTTTGTTAATGGATGAAGTGATTTTCCTTTTCGATCCTCTTAATTTATACTAGATCGTTTTTGGAAACTCATAAGTGAAATTTACCTTTTTGCCTCATATTGATTTCGCGAGCTACGTTAGCCACGTAACGCTGTGTAGTCCCTCTTGTTCGCTGACTTCGTCTCAGGGCCGGTTCACGAGTGACGGAATCTTGGTCATCATCGTCATCGTCCGGGAATTCCACGCTGCTCTCGTAGTCGCTCTCGCCATGATCGTCAACAACCACACTGTTAACCACAGTATGATCGGGATCAGCAGGCACATCGGCTAACCGCTCAGATGTGTTTTCTGTTGTTGGCACATCGGCTGACCGCTCGAATGTGTTTTCAGGTGTACGCACTTCGATGGGCGCTGATTTCGTCAAAAACCACGTTCCGGTGAATCTCGATGGATCGGCTCGAACCATTCCAAAGCCGATATCGGTTATTCGCGTAACCCACGAATACCAGACATTTCGATTTCGGATCAAGCTTCTGCCGCTTTTCCTTGGGAACCTGTGCGTACGCTGGACAATCGAAAATGCGCAGGTTGCTCAGGTTTGGCCTCCGACCGTACCATATCTCGAAAGGAGTCTTGTTGACCACAAGATCTCTTGTTGGTGATCTGTTTGTGAGGTACGCAGCGCACAAAACAGCTTCACCCCACATCGTCTTCGACAATCCGCTACCATGGATCATCGCTCTGGCCTTCTCCATCAGTGTACGATTCGCTCGCTCACTAACGCCGTTCCGCTGCGGAGTATACGGGACCGTGAATATCATCTGAACTCCTTTCTCAGAAAAATGTCTTTGAAACTCGTTACTAATGTATTCACGCCCGTTGTCGCATCGCAGCTTGCACAACTTCTGACCGAAGTGTGCAGTTGCCATAGCCTCGTACTGCTTGAAACGCTCGAACACCTCGCTCTTGTGTTTGAGCAGATAGACAGTCATGAAGTGAGTGAAGTCGTCAATGAACGTGACGAAGTAACGGAATCCGTCAAACGTCGGCACCTCCATATACCCACACACGTCCGAGTGCACAAGCTCTAATGGTCTACCCGACCTAGGCAACTCGACGTTGTGGAAACTGTTGGCTGCTTGTCTAACTGCCATACAACTTTCGCAGACAGCTTGTTTCTTCACCTTGGCTGGAATATGGCAGATACCCTCTACCATATTGTCACGGACCATTCGCTGCAACGCTCCAACGCCAAGATGTCCGAGACGCATATGCCATTGTTTGACTGCTGGCTGACTTCAAAGCAAGGCTTTCCGCCTGGTTTTAGGGCTCCAAAACAAATCCAAGCAGTATAAGTCATTCAGGAGTTTTCCTTGGGCGAAAACCTCCCCTGAATACTCAAACTGGACTTGCTTTCCGAGAAAAGTAACCCTTTTCCCGTTCTCGGTGCACTTTCTGACCGAAAGTAGGGTTTCGTCGAGTTCTGGAATCACAAGTACATTGTACAGTATAATTGGAACAATGGACTTTCCAATTACACTGCTCAGATGCATTGTTCCAGTTCGCTTGGCTCTCAAACACTCGCCAGTCTTAGCTGTGTTGATGACTTATGGCTCTTCCAGAGTCTTGACATCAACCAACAGGCTCTGATCTCGCACCATGTGTTGAGTGGCACTGGAATTGATGACAAATCGAACTTTACGTTGATTCTGGTGGCTGATAACCTCAGCTTGTGAGCGGTGGGACCTTCTAGCAGGCTGTTTTCTGGTAACCCCAGAAGAACAACCTCTCTTGGCCATCAACGCCGTTTCCCGATGATTTCGAGAAACCTTAAGATTCAGCAGCATGGAGTGGTAAAAGTCGCTGGCAACTAACCATAGCCCAAAGACTCCTCCAGGAGTCCAGAAATTGCTTCCAGCTGTGCTCAAGCATGCTAACAGCAGCGCACAGCCAGAGCACGAGAGTAACCCTCTCGGCTAGCAGCTCCAACCAACTCCTCCAGGGTGTTCCTCCAGGTTGACCTTCGAACCTTCGCGCTGCCCGGTTGCGGATCCAGAGACTCCCCCCGGCCGTCGGACGTGAGCTCACGCATGCTAACCGCAGCGTGGCTCTTGACGGCATCGAGAGTAACCCTCTCAATCCGCGAACCTTCCCGGGCTCGACCTCTGGCGATACCTCCTGACTGGCCTGGTACATCTCGCTGCCTGGTGGTTCTCTGGCTGGTCCCTCTGGGCTGGGTCGTCTCGGCTCAGGCTGGTCCTTCTGGCTGGTGGCCCTCTTCTTGGTGGTCCTCTGGCTAATGCCTGCTCCACTTGCTAACCGCAAGTTAAATACATGAGAGTACCCCTCTCTAACTAACTCGAAAATTTCCAATCCAGACGTATCTGGGCCCATAACCTGTTGAAAACGCAGGTTTCAGTGGTGGAATAGAGTTTATCTTTATTCGTTTCGTTCGTCAAGTCCTTAAATAACTACTTATAATATAAGCGATAGCTATTTACATTATTCACTGAAGTGATATCCTCACTTATTAGTTTTCTCATTTTCGTGTGAAATTTTGAGCTAACCACTCAGAATATCTGGCAACACTGGTGAGCTATCACGAACCTAAATTGAGTTGTTTGGCTTCACAGTTTGATGATGATGTAAACATTTGTAACGTGTTTACCATCATCAGCTGTCATCATCAATCATCACCGCTATTGTTTCAATTGCGAATTGACTCAAAGCATGCGGAACCAAAACAAACTGTTTTGGTTTCGCAGACGGAGTGGCACCGAAAACCTTAAGTATCAACAAAAACCTTTGCAAAATCATGATATTTTACACAAACTCACCTGGAAAACCAATTGGAATCTGGTTGGAACCTTGTCATAAGTAGGCATCTCGAAGAATTGGACCTCCTAAATTCGGTTTTAACATAATTTTTTTTGTCCATCAGAACACATCTGGCATATTGCGTAAATCTCGGATGCACAGATTGCGATCTATGGAATTGCTCAATATAAATTATTAGCTTGGTGTCTACAAGTCAGGCAACACTTTTTACCTGCCAGAAACTGATTTACTGCATAGTTTAGGGGTCTGCATTCAGTTATCCCCAATAACCATAGACTTTTCACCATAGTTGAGATCAACGGTTTCACTACGATGCTTGGTTTGAACTTCATGAGCATCCTAGAGTGGCTTCTTTTACTTCTTGAACATTTGGGAAAGTTTCAGAAAAAATCAACAGTTCATGAGTTTTCAAATGGACAATGAAAAGTTTCCAAGGCGATTGTGCAAAATTTCTTTTATCATGTCTTTTTGCATAGTAAATATCTCAAACACACGTAGATTAAAAAATCTGGAATTATTATGCAAGACAGTCTTTATTATAACGAACACAACGCTGCTAAATTTGTGTATATCCGAGCTCTAGTAACGTAGCTATCACCGAAACAAAGTGTCCGGATACTAAATGATCATAACTTTATTTGTCAAAAACAGATTACTTAAGAAGTTTAAGGTCACACCTTTTATAACGAACACCAATGAATCGTTTCCGCGCAAACAACGACTACGCATCGGCAAGAAAATTGAAACTTTGAAGTGCACCCTAATTCATGATTAATCGCAACTTCCAGTTAGTTCAGCTTAAAACAACGCTTCATCCCTATAATTATCGACATGCTTGGCGCACACATTAAATGTTGCTGCTACTGCTTCTGACCGAATCAATGAACAACTGGATCTCATTTCGAGACCTCGCAACCGTGCAAAAGATGAATCAAAAGCGCTAGTCTCATCAGAACCAACAACTGCCTCATCCAGCAGCATCCTGGTCCAAATGGCACACATTCGAGAATCATAAGAAACCTGCTACCGAGATTTTTTTCATCAGCAAACCTACGTTTATGAAACTAAAGAGGATTTTTGCTTTCACGATCAAAGAGAAGAAATTATTTAGGGTGTATTCCGGATGAAATTAATAATGGTTGGTGGGTCAGATAAAGTGGCGTTTTCAAGTTTGATCGTGCTCCGAGGTATCCACCATAATTATCGTATTATCCTGTTATCGCCTCGTGATTACTTTGGGATGCTTTGAGCTGAACTGTTGAAGGTACACCAGTAAAATTTATTAATACGGGTTAGTGATTTCTTAGTTCGTAAAATAAAAATCAGTAAGGTATTTTTATTTGATTTCTTATATTAAATTTTATTTGACTAATTTTTGTTTTCAAAACTTCGCAGAAGTTTGAACGACAATAACGATCACACCTTTACTCACATGCTTGGTTCAGTTATTTGGAAAGAATCGATCCTTTTCATGTCTTAATCACATTCAAATGAAGATATTATGCTTGGCTCAAAAGTGCGGTATTGTTCAGCTATAATTTTCTAGCTGAATGACGATACCGCAACACAACCTGTTCGTCGTGGTCGTTGCTTCTTATTTTGGGTGTCCGAGGTGCCAAAGATTGCCGCAAAATAGGAGGAACCATCGTTGATCCCCCACACACACACTTTTTCCCCTTGAATGGTCACCAAAAAGGTACGAAAGAATGGGGGGATGAATTAGAGTTAGTGAGGGGGGATGTCGAAGCGGGCGAGTTAAGCCCAAGCGCTGCCTCTGAAACGTGTGGCAGCTCGTTTGTAATTTTATTCGACGACAAAATGGCGATTCCCGATATTATTGTTGTTATTAAAATATTGACGGCCATAAAATGATATCGGTTTAGAGTGTCGGCGGCCAAAACTTCATATATTGAAGCTTGTGTTTTTTTTTATTCGATCCGCTCTTTCTTAGCCGTCGTCTTCGACTTCGTCGTCGTGATACCTTCCTCACCTTCCTCCTCCCGCAGCCATATTCATCCATGCTAAATACCGAGACATGCAGGAAGATGGTTTTTGTTCGATTTTTCTGATCGCGATCAATTCGTGATGTGTTTTTTTTCCTCTCCTCACTCTCCAATGACAGTGTGATGACGATGACAATGACGATTTTTTAGCGAAGCACGAGACGAGGAAAGGCAATGGACCAGGCAAAGGGGGAATACAAATAAAAATTCTTTCCAGATTTGAAGTGAGAGATGACCATAAAATGAGGTGGGGTATAAAATAAAATTATGAATGGCTTGTTTGGGAATTAGGGTTAATCATTTTAACTGCCACGTTCGTTTGATGCTGTGGCGGTTTTCTGCTGCTGCTGCAAGAAGTAAACATTTGAACGTGTTCTAACAAATCTCGAGGCGGCGTTTTCGATCGTCTTTTGGGGACTTAGAAGCAATAATTCTAGCGCTTAAATAGAGAAGTGCGTAACTCTGTTTCAGAATTTCAAGAAAATGTGGAAAACTTAACAACAACTATCGGATAGATGAATGCTACGATAAAATTCGATGATTTAATTTACGGCACGGTGATTTTTTGGGAACATCAAAAAGAAAAATTCGGCATCTCTGAAAATTTGCAACATTGTTTCCAATGGACTGTTCACGAAAAAATCAACCGGAAGGTCTAGCACAACTTTTTTTTAAGACTGGCAAACAAAATACGGAAGAATTTTTTTCTTATTATCACTTATAATACTAGTTCACAAAATTAAAAAAAAAATCGTGAACTTAATAGACCAACCTTTAGTGTTCATGTAAAGTTGAGCGCTGAATCCGGAAATCAAATGCAAAATCTCAGTAGATTAGTTTTTTATTTTGCACCAAATATGAAATTTTGGAAAATTTAAAAAAAAGTAAATGTACTTAAAAAATCTTGGAATGGATAACTTTTATTTTTTCATATTGAAGGTAAATAAATTTGCTATTTATCTAAACTTCATTTTTGCATACGATCAACAAATGGTTGATAATAGTGAATTCATTTATAATGTCTTTATGAATATATAACAGTAGGGAAGAGTGCGGTATTGGGGACATGGGGAAACGTGGTCCATGATGTTTATCTCGGATAAGTGTTGAGATAAAATCTCAACTCAACTGTCATTGTCGTCTCTATGCTAAAGCGAATATTTCCAAATGATGTTAACTTGTGTACGCATCAAAAGCTTCTTTTAATTAAATAGCCCAAAAATGTACTTACATCATTAAACAAGCAACCGAAGACTCTACTAGGAAGCAAATGATTCTTAACAAATTTAGAAAAAAAACTAAGTGTCTGATTATTCTTACTTCCATTTTGCCGGCCCAAATCGAGATTTCTATAAAATTTTGAGAAACAGTTCTGGTCCTGAAGAAATAAAATCAAAACTTCATACTATCTTCAATAGAAATTATCACAAAAAAAGACATCTATTTTATCTAAACATTTCAATTTAGTTTAAATTGTTGAAGAAATGCGCTTAAGCTTAAGCTTAAAAATGCGAATTATTACGGGTTTTGGAAAAATTAGAAGAGAAAATTTAAACTATCACACTATAGTTGCACCAAATGTGAACTTTCTTAAGTTTGTGTGTCCTGAAAGTAGGGTCTTGCTCCGTTACCTATTTTCTGTTCCGTAAACTTTCACATCGGCCAGCCAGAACGTCCCCTCTGTTTCCTTGTTCGCCACCTATCGTTCACCCCCCCCCCCCCCCCCCTTCCCTGGCTCTCCATCTTATCTCCCTTTTCTCTTCGTCGCAAGGTTTGTGTAAATCAAAAGTAGCATTTGTGGAGATAGAAGTACTTGCTCACAAATCGAAATTTTATCTAATTGGAAATTCAATGTAATTTTCCCATTTTGAATTTTCCTGATGTGCATTCACTTGCGCATTCGCATTTATCGCAAAAAGGTATTAGAAATTGGTTAACTGTGGTTAACTGTGGTTGGAAATTTTTTTTTCTACAATAATTAAGCCATAAGGATGTCCAAGCTTACATTGAAACATGAATAAGATAAAGGTTACTTTTTAAAATAGAAAAACATCGTTTAGAAAACATCATTTATCGAACATGGCGCCAATTTTCTTCAACTTACTAATCGAACTAATGCTCTTTAAAAACATATTTGTCTTATATAAGTAAGTGGAATTCGAAAAAGAGGATTGAACGGCATTCTTTAGCTTAGCTTAGCTTCATTGACTACTCCTATCCACCTTGAATCATTGAACCCGAAATCCTCCTTAGGATGTCAGGATGAAGAATTTATAAGTATTCTAGTCAAGCCCAAAAATATTAACAATACCAAAATACACACCTTATAAGATTATATGGAATAATATAAATCAGATCGTTTTCAACAAAAAAAAACTCTCATAACTCATCTCTTGCTAATAAAGTAGATGGTGTTTTATAAACTGATGAAAAGGCCATCGCAAGGCAATTTAATAATTTCTTTATTAATGTGAGTGAATCCATTATTTCTGATTGGTTGGAACCTGTAATGGATTTTCAAACTTCTGAATCTGAGTTTTCCTTCCGTGCGACTTCGACAAATTACCTTTCTGACATTATTGATAATCTCAAAAATAATTCTGCTACTGGTACCGATGGTATATCAACGAAATTTTTAAAGAAATACAAAACCCATTACATCGATAAATACACAGAACTTATTAATGATAGCATAAGATCGAATTCGTTTCCAGACGTTTTGAAATGCGCTAAAGTTACCCCGATTTTTTAAAGGGGTGATAAAACGCTTATAACAAATTACAGACCAATTTCTGTCCTCAACAGTCTTTCTAAACCATTCGAAAGGCTATTGTTTGATCAAATAGAACAACATTGCACTCAACAAAATCTTATTAATGCCAATCAATTTGGTTTCGTTCCTAAATCCAACACGCTTAGTGCGTGCGCTAGTCTTATTAGGACAATCTCGGATAGTCTTGACGAAAAAAAGACTGTTGCTTGTTTGTTCATTTATATTCGAAAAGCTTTCGATTGTGTGAGTCACAAGATTTTAGTAGAAAAACTTAAATTGTTCGGGTTTTCAAAAAATGCAAGAGAACTCATTAAATCTTATCTGTCCAACAGACAGCAAATCGTTAAAATTAATTCCAATGAAAGTAACAGAATGCAAATAAAATTCGGTATACCTCAAGGATCTATTTTGTGGTCCTTGCTGTTCATTAGAAAACAGTACAGTAGAAAATATCGACATGCTAAAAGAGTACATTTTGCACGACATCAACATACTGATATCTTTCTTTCACCCATATGACGCTGAATTTACAAAAAACAAACTTTATTCTTTTCAACCTACATAAGCAATCTGAAAAGGTTCAAATTTCACTGAATGAAATAGTAATCGAACAAGTATCTAAAGTAAAATATCTAGGATTGTTAATTGATGAAAATCTGCGATGGAATGAACATATTCTTTAAATAATCTCTAAAGTTACCTCTTTCATCTTTGCCCTTAAGAAAATACGGTTACTCATCTCTGAAAAAATAGCTTTGAATGTTTATTATGCTTATATACATTCGCACTTTGCGTATATGAATAGCATATGGGGAAGTGCAGCTTCTGTTCACCTTAAACCTCTTCTTACACTGCAAAATCGAGCGATAAAAATTATCAAAAGCTTCCGATACTTTTCCCGTCAATTCAACTTTATTCTGTTGAAGTGCTTCCATTATACACTTTAAATAAGTTGGAAAATTGTATCCTTATATATAAAATCCTAAACAATTTGATAAAAACTAACATAACACCGACTTTTATATCGGAAATTCACTCCTATAATACAAGAAGTAATGTAAATTCAAACTTTTATATTGCTAGAAGAAGAACAATGGTTGCTTGCAATAGTTTCTTGAACAAAGGTCTAAACTTGTTCAATTCTTTACCACCTCATTTAAAAAGCATCACAAGTTTTCCGCTTTTCAAAACCAACCTGAAAAGGTACCTTTTTTATGAAATTCAGCCTAGTATCACCTACCCACCTTGACGAAACCATACTGTACATAGCTGGTATGACTAGTCGGAGGGTATGGAGTTACTAGGCTTCTCCAAAACTCATTTAAAACGCCTAGCCCTCCCAAGAAATATGTTATCCACCAAAGCAACGCGAATGCAAGTGCGGTTAGCTTTGCTAAAATATGGACTCTTGGGAGATTTGGAAACAGGAAATGGTTTCCTAGCTACGCACAACCTGGTGTGGGACATTTGAAAGCCTCTGCCTTTATCCTACCTTTTCCTTTCCCTTTACCCTTCCCTTCACCAATCCCATTATCCTTTCCCATCATTATCCCTTTTTTTGAGTAGTAGTCCACAACGTGTAGTAACGCAAGATAGATCAAGTTGCTTAGAATACGTACACATACATTTTTAACTTAATACGAACTGAGTAGCCGACAACAATTTTCGAACTTATACGGTTAATATGAGCTAAATAAAGAAAAAATAAAGAAATTTTTTTAACATTTTACATTGACATTTTAATAACTTATTGAAAGAATTATATTGACAACTCAAGGGAACATCATTTTAATGGCTTTGATTTGATGATTGATTTGGTAGATTTAAGCATTCTGAACTCGAAACAGTTGTCAAATTGTGTCTTTCACCTTTAGTTTTGGTGATATGGAGTGTAAATGCTTTAAATGTATTAGTTTTAAGTGAAATAAATCGTTGTTAACTGATGAAATAACAAATCTCCGTTAAAGAAATCTGATTTAAATAAAGAAATATTATTTCAAAAATAATTAAATTTTAATAATGCAGTTCATTAAAATATTTGAAAATGTTATAACAAGTATTTCTGACATTACTAAATGAAATTTTAAAGTAATTTTTTGACCAATTTGTAATAATTATTAACACCTGCAAAACGATAAGATTTTTGCTTTGAAAATATCTCAAATTCATTTAGGTTAAAAAGTTCTTAAAAATAAGAAAAGTTAACAAATAGCAAATCTCTATAATAGTTTTTATTAAACTCAAAATTACTTGAAGTCTTGGAGAAAGTAGTTGGTTGATATAAAACTTTTATGTTAAAATGTTAAATGTTACATTTTATTATTATCAAAAAATGCAGAAATTTGTTAAATGATTTTAAAATATTTTTAAAAGTAATTTTTTTAAACAAAAACTGATAGAAAGAATGCAGATTTCGTACACAGCTCTTACAATTTTTAAGCGATTTCCATTGAATTTTCTACAAAACTAATTCTACACAGTTTTTATACAATTTTGATCAAATTGGGAAAACATTTTAGTTTTAAAGTGAAAAGATGGTTTAAAACAAAGATGAGCGACCCGCGGTTCGCAGGTAGCATGTAAGGTTGCTTAAATCACAGAAAAATCTGTAATTTCACAAAATTTTCATCACAGAATCTGTGTCACAGAACACAGAATTTTGAAATTTTCACTAATTTTACAGAATTTTAAAATTTTGTATGGATTTCTGAAATTATAATTTTTTTCGGACAGTATCATATTTAGATTTCTTATTTTGAATGAGAAAAGTATGATAAGATTGGTAATGCTAATTGATTTTGCCCAAATAAAATGTGGAAAAGAACCAATTTTTCATGAATTTTCTTAGAAATTCAAGAAAATAGCATCACAGGAATCCATCACAGAATTTTTGGGTAAAATCACAGAAAATCAGAATTATTTTTCTCAAAAACACAGAATTTTTTTCGGCAACCTTGGTAGCATGTGACTGCGAAACCCTTTTGTTTAATGTTTGTATCTTAACATTTTTCTACAATGGATTTTAAGGAAAATGTATATGACTTTATCAAATATGCAGTTTTTTGCATTTGCCCCACAATCATTCAGATTTTTAACTTTTTTCTGGCCTTTTAAGAATTAATTATGCTCTGTTTAAGGCAGGTATACAATATTGCTTATTGGCATAACGTAGCATTGAATTATTTTTCATTAAAGATACATTGTTTCCAGTTATTAAACTTCTACAATTTTGAAAAGCATAATCCATTGAAGTGAGTTGGAAGAGTAGCCAAAATCGGAATTTCACATGATCAAAGGAATTTCTAAGTCCGTTAGTAAAATCATTATTTTCGTTTCAAGCGAAAAAAAGGTGTATGATGAAAAAAAATTTTAACAGATAATTTTCAAAAATTATTCTATCCAATTCAATAAAAAGGCTTGTTCCGTTAGCATTCAAATATTGGAAAAAAAAATTTAAACAAAACCTTGTGATATATTTTTAAATTTCTGAATAGTGATGAAATGAAAATAACGAATGCTTAATAATAATGCCTGGTGGAACTACTTTAGATTTTTTAATCAACATGAATCAGTCGGCATCAAAGCAACCGAAATTATTAGTTCTTGATAAAAAAAAATAGATATCTGAAACTCTGTGATTCGACCCAAAACGTCTTTGGCGATTATTTGTGGTACATTTTTCAGAAATTTGATTGAAAATTAATAAAAGAAAACGTCGATTATTTGAATTATTTTTATTCGTATTCCACATTACAAAAGTCAAAATAAAACTTAAGAAATCCATTCTTAATGATAAATAAATAAGATTTAAAATTATAAAAATCTGGATAAAAATTCTACTTTCAAGAATGTAGTTTTGAAGATAGTAGGTGAAAAATATGTAAAATTGAACATTTTTCTGTGATTTCTAAAACCTTACTCTTTATGAATGGAACGACTGTTTTTGGTTGATTTTAAGGATTTTTTAACGGCTATCAGTCTCGGATTTTATACGTAAAAACGACTGTTTTTTACTCCAACGTTTCAATCCTTATTGCATCTTCATCAGGGGCGATAAAGTGTCGTTTCCTTGTTAAGTTTGATTCGGCTTATCTTGAACTGCTGTCATTGGGTTTTGTTGACGAATTTTCGTAGAATATTCTACGAAAATTCGAAATTTTCTATCCATCTTTACCAATTTTCAATTCTGATATTCTTTCCCCAAAAATAAAAACTTTCACCGGTATGCCGAAAAATAAATGTACAAGAAACATGAATTCAGAATCAGGTATTCTCTTAACCTTCCAAAGCCGTTCGCTAAATATCCGTTTCGGGGAAATATGCGTTGTAATTTGATTTCGTTCTCCTGGCTGTAAATGTTAACCGATTTTGATGATATTATATTCATTGTGTAGGTAATTTATTCTTATTACTCAACATTTCAAAATAAAGTCGATATGTATTACCAGGATTTCAGAAACTGGTTCAGAAAGTTAAAAGTCCGAAAAATCAATTTTATTTTTAAAATACTCATAACTTCTGACAGCTTTTCTGTATTTAATTATTTCATTGATGTTTGAAATTGTCAAGAATCCATCTATCCGACAATGTATAAATATGTTGGGGTCCAATGAAAGTTTTTACCGCTATGACAGATCTTCCGGTAGAAAAAAGTTTTACTTTAAAAAAACGACATCCAGTTTTTGTTTGCTTAGCTGTATTTCATTTCTCAATGAACCGATTTTTAAAACTCAAATTTTAGTTTTTTGACGTTAATTTGATCATTATTTTCATAGAACATACTTGGTCTGTCAAAACTACCAGTTCATCAGTATATTGGAATGATGATAAAGATGTTTGAAATGTGCGCTTCGGGTCATATTGACCCGAACGGCTTTGGAGGGTTAAAAAATCCTTCAATTATTTCTCATTTCAAGATGAGCGATTTTTTTTAAAAGTATATTTTTGTTACAAAGTAGTGCAGAGTTAACAGAATTTAGAAAAAAAAATTTGGAAGGTGTTGCAAAGCACACCGGATCAGCTAGTATCTTATAAATTCAAAAAGGACCTTCAACCTCTTTAAAATATTCTCAAAAAATCATTATATGTACAACCTTTCTGATTCTAATAATATTGACTGTGGAGGAATAGATAAGACAATGAAATATACATAATCATTCATTCAAAATTTTTATTGAGTTGAAAATTATTTCACAATGTTACACATGTTTTCTTACTGAATACATTACACTTTAACGAGCATTTTCCGTTTAAAATCTTTGAAAATTATAAACTTATTGCGTCTCAAAACAATCGATTTGATTTGTCATTCGTTTATTTGAAAGGGTGGCAGGCGCAATCCCGATTAGGCCTTAAAGGCGGTTTAAAATCTTAGCGACTTATAATAACCGTATAATAACACTAATGCTACGAATAAGTTTGAAAGAGCTTTTAAGGATCGAAACAGGTCTATAGCAAGGTGTTCTATGACATTTTCAAGTCCTTTATTTTTTTTCAAATATGTAAACATTATTTAAGGCACTCAAAGGGCTTAATAAGAATCAAATCAGAAAAAAAAACTGTGATTTTATAAGTTGGTAATATAATACGTGTGTAGATACCCTAGAGACTAGTTGTAAAATGGTTTCCATTAAATGCTTTTGAAACCTATAAAGCATGGATGATCAAAAAATTTGTTTTATATTTGTTTAATTATTCCAACTTTTTTCCGTTTTTCTGAAAGTTTTAGGTGTTTGCTCTTCATATGAAAAAATACGATGTTGTCTTCATTTTTTAGTTTTGAAATCCACCTGGCTTCCAAAGCCAGAGGGAAACAAGGGAATAAATGTTACTTTCAAGAAAACACAATCTACCTATCGCTGCGCGATTTTCATAACTGCTTTGAAGTGTTGTCGGTTTTCGCTCAATGAAAACGGTGTGGAAAAACATATAATCTTTTTAAACATATCTATTTGAATTTAAAAAAAAATGCACCAAATGGCTGCAAAATGTTTACTGCCGCAGAGATCGGCATATTCTCAATGAGTTTTGTATGACTATATTTTCAAAAAGAACAACAAGTTGATGGTTCCAGAGGCTATCAGGCTTTTCCAGAGAAATAATTTCGTACATCTCGGGAATTCCCGGGAATGAAACTATGATTCCCGGGAATCGGGAATTCCCGAATTTTTCAAATTCCCGTGAATTCCTACCCGGGAAATTCCGGGACGGACACTCTAATAAGTATTAAAAATTTGTTATTTTTTTTGCTTAACTTCAATAGCAAAAGGTATTATTGTGTAAATAAAACCAAATTGAAATAGCTTAGTATTGGTAACGTGTTCTTAAAAATTTAATTGAATTTATTTAATGTTAATGGATGACTATCCCGATAAACATATCAAATTAAAATTTTATATTATGAAAACTTCCACTGAATTTCTGTGCGCAAAAAAATGGGTAATTTTTTAGAGTGAACTCGAAAGATAGAACAAAAATTTCTAACTATCACGAATCTGTATCTACTTGAAGCAGGCATATGCAGAATTTTCTTAATTTCAATAGCGTATTCTGTTTTCTTTTCCTTTAATATTAATGAAAAGTTACTATAAAATTGCTATAAAGGATATTATCTATAAACTAACATAAACAATTTATAAAACAAATCTGAATTTTGTGTGTTACTTAGGCATAAGATTTTCTTGAATCGCAGCTTTCAATGTTTATGAATATATCAGTAAGGCACTTAACTGAATAATGCCAAATTTAAGCTCATTTGCTCAACTCAAAGAAGTCACTTAACGACGCTCAAAATTGAAGGAAAATTTGACATAATTTGTTCTTGGGGCTTTATGACCGGCCAAGGAATTGAATTAAGTTCCCAAGGATTTGACACCGAAACGTACCCATTTTGTGGACCTCCCTAACCCTAATATACAGTATCACAGTATAATGATATCCTAAATTGATGTTTTAATGTAAAAATCTAAGTTATCGAAACCTTTTCAAAAGACTAAAGATTTTCCAAACGATTCTCAAGAACTTCAGAAATTCTTCTCCCATGATTGACGACACGCTCAGACAAGACGCTGTTGTCCAAGTTCAGCAATCGTTCCCGAATCATCAATATGTGGATTTCGAATCCGGCCATTTTAGTGACGAATTTATCCGGACAAAGTTTCCCAACTCCCAAGTTAGGGTTCGATTCAAATTCCGGCCCATCCTTCGATGTTTGGCATTCCGGAATTGTCTGGAACCAAACGAACCGCACGGTATGTCTTCCTTTCAATCATGTGCCTTCCTTCGCAACTTCATAAAGATGATCGACACGGAATGCAAAATATGACATCGCAATGTTTTCGGAACCCGCTAGATGGAAAAGCGGCCTTTGGAGAATTATTTTCCCCGAATGCAGTAGGGAGAGAGCAATTATTTCTTGAAGAAAACTCTTAATTAGAGCAATTATGATTGTTTCAATCCGAGCGACTTGAAACGATCTACCGAAACCGAAGAATTTTTCCGTTTGGACTGAGTCGAAGGGAAGAAGTACCTCTCAGAATTGGCGGAGTTTGTGAAATTTTTTGATCGACTGAAATATGAAAGTCGGAATCGGGGGGCGCTTTTTGGAATTGATGTGGCGAACAAGCGGGTTGATCGTCCATATCCAGAAGAAGAAAAGAATCATTTTGTGCTAATCGTGCCGTAACGATAATGAGCCTCATGATCGCCATCATCAGCGCAGTGATGACGTGTAAATTGCAGCCGAAGATATCACTCGATGAGCAGCAAATGAACGGCCCATTCGCACACTGCTGGTACACGATATTGAATTTTAATTGGGTATATTTGAGCTGGCTGTTGAGAAGAAGTCTGCCCGGTAAGCTTGAGCTTTTTTCCGGTTAGTATTTAAGCAGAACGAGCAGGAATGAAATGCGACCGGCCGAGGAACTGCCTTATTTTTTAGGAACAGAGGCAGAGAGCCAAAAAAAAACAGCAAACGAAATATTTCTTCGGGTATGCTCTGCCCTTTTCTGGGCTCATCAAAATCAAGGGAAACGTTCCTACTGGAGCAGGAGCTTCCGTCAATTCGAGGCAACTGGCACTTGGATCTCGGGATGTGCTGGACAAATCGATTAAATTAAACTGCATTCATGCATTTCAATTTGGGTGCTTAATTTTAAATCGTTCCCGGTTGGTTTAATTTGGTGATGCTTACTCAGTTGCTCGGGAATATTTGAACTCGGATCATTCACCTTTTTCTTGAGCAAGTATCGAACGCTTGTGGAAACGGAATAGTTTATCATTTGTCGAAGGATGTTATTCAGAAGTTTTTATCAAATAGTATATATTCATCAAAGTTTGCCCTATATTCCCAACTTTTTTAAATTATCAGAATTGAAACTAGTATTATAGAGAAGACTGAATTTGTGTATCTGACTGTTTGATTCCTATTGACTTGAAAACAACTGAACGAATCAAGGTGATATTGGGTAGGTAGTCGTTTTAAGACCAGAAATGCTTTCTACAACAGTTGAAAAACCTTCTGACCTTAAGGGCTTCTAAACAAAGTTCAAATCAAATTAGTTATTAACATCTAAATTTCACAAGAAATTTTTATAATAATTAGATGATTCATAGTATTTTTGGTAGAAATGTTTTGATAAATTTAGATGATATATTGAATAAAATGATATCTTTTTTTTTCTCAAAAAGAGAGGAACAATGAGACAATTTAAACGGAAAATATGACAGGATTCGAAAAGTTTCCAAACAGTTTTGACCAAATTATGCACACATTTAAATTATATTGCAAAGAGATGATTTATAAAACGTTAGGCTTTATTGTTGAGAAGGGCTATGAAACTTACCAAAATACGCATAACATGCACAATTTCTACATGGTTTTTATTGAATATCGATACACATAACAGTTTTGGAATTATGAAATAAATTAATTAATTGCCAAATAAATTTTGATAAAATAAAAAAATCTTTGAATTGAAAGATATTATGAAAGTGGGATAGGCTCCATCGATTTTGTAAAAGGGTCGAAGCAAGATTTAATGAGATAATCAATTATATTGAAGTCTCCTTCCATTTTTTTAAACAAACATGAAACTAAAATGAAGCATTTCACCAGTCGAAAAAAACACAGATAATTGATATAAACCAAGTTTTTCACAAAAAAAAATTACTTGTTTAATTATAAAACGCGCTCTATTTTTTGTAGCGGAGTGAACTCATTCCGAATAATTCGCTTGCATTTTTTCCGGTACAAATTTATGCATGTCATTTAAATAAAATGCTTAACCAATAAACCATAACATATTTTAAAGCATTGAAAGATGTCAACATTATAACGAATTTTGCTGAAATTTTTACACACCTGATGTAAGCCTTATTTAATAATTTAGTCACATGTCCTCTGTAATAATATTTGACATTTTTAAATTTATTCAATAAAATTTCATATTGAGATAATTTGTAGTATTACGTCGTAAGACAATTTCAATGTCAAATATGACAGGATTTGAAAAGCTTCGAAATAATTTTGACCAAATTATGCACTCATTTGAATTGTATTGTAAAGAGATAAGCAATAAAACGTTTATCGTTATTGTTGAGAGCGGCTTCTCTATGAAATTTACAAAAATATGCAAAACATGAACAATTTTCACGTGAACACTTAAAAGTTTTGGAAAAATGAAATAATTTTTATTAAATGCCTAACCAGTTTTTTTTTTCATATAACGAGAAAAAAACAATTCTGTGACTGGAACAGCTTTGGCGGTTGATTAATTATGAAGTACGGTTTTAACACCACTCTTTAACATTATTTGTGGACACGATCTAAAAAAAATTAACACTTCCATGCGTCTAACATATAACTTCTAACTACAGCTTTCTCAAGCACTTAATGAATTTTTTATGAGCATTTAATAACTGACTTACAGCCTTTTTCCCGAAGTAAGATTTTTCGGATTTTTTCTAATACTTTGAATAAATTTAATAAGCACATCGTCGTAAAATCATATTTGAGTCAGGTTACAAACTTTCCATAGATTTGGTAAATCTCGGTTGAGAATCAAGAGAGTTTTGTCGTAAAATGTGTTAGGGGTCATTTGATCCCCGGGGGCACAAATAGGTATAGGTACCACATACGTTTTTTTCTGAAATCACACCAATATAAAAAAAATATTATAATGAAAAACTACATTCATTTAAAAACTACAAACAGTCGTGAAGAAAAATTAGCGAAAAAACAGTATTAATAGGCGTTATAGTCATTTTTAGTTTTAAAAAAAATGACACTTTTTCCGGTAAGTTACAATTGGGCAGTCCAGGTCAATCACGGTAAGTTCCGACTAAATAAGGAATTCAGATTTTTTTTTGAGCGTATGCGGATTGAGCAAATAAAGCAGATTTAAAGTGAATAAATTCGGGCAAAATCCTAGCAATCGGGTCGTCCTATCCGACCCAATTGCTAGGATTTTGCCCGAAAGTATTGAGTCAAACTGCCGAGCAAGTGCCCAAAAACATAAAATTAGATTAAAAATACATCATTAAATATACCTAAGAGCAAATTCACTGGTGTTGGGAAAAAGTGGCAAACATTTTGACACTTACGGCACATTTTGAAAATTTTGCCATGTAAAAACATTTTCAAGATATGTGGCCTTCTAGTTTTTTTTACAACACGTGTTGTATTTTCGCATACTGTGATGCAAAAATAGCAATATTTCTATCACAAACGGCTGAAATAGAAACAGTGTTGTGAAAAAATACAACGCCCCAAGATCTTGAAAACATTTTTGCATGATAAAATTTTCAAAATGTCAAAATTTCTACCACTTTTTCCCGACACCAGGTAACTTGCTCTAAGGGAAAGAAAATTTTCATACAGCTGATCTGAAAGGGTTTTATGAAACATACTTGGACAAAGAAAATTATCCAGCATTTTATAAACATAGTTTTGTGACGATCTCTCCACTTATTATAGCCAATTTTAATTTGAATATCACAACCTAACAAGTTTGCAAGAATTATTTTGAGTCTGAAATTTTTGGATCATCAAAGTTTAAACTGATTTTCCATATAGCAAATTTATTCCTACTATTTTTCCTACAAAACATTGTTTAAGAGTGCTGAAGAGTGCTGAAAGAGGTTTGTAATCGATTGAGATTTAAAAAAATAAGAATTCCAAATTTGTGGAAATTACAGCATTCCCCTAAAAAGTAATAGGCTCTCTTGAATATTTTTATAATTTTTTAATGCATTTTTTCAAATAAATAAATATTTTTTAAATCATTTAGAAAAATACTATTACAAAATTAATTTGGCTCGCAGCCAAATCCCATTTTAAAAATTTGGTCCTCCGGCTGAAAATGTTTGCCACCTATGGGTTGAACTAATTGAATTCAGATTTGTGTCATCTGATCATTTCACTAATCACTAATCACTAATCGTACTTCCATAGCCAGAACTTATGTCTGAGTCCCACAGAATAATAAAGTGTTTTATTATTCCTCTTTTCTTTGTTTATGTTTTTAATCATTTTAACATCAAAACATTAAAATGATCAAAAACATAAAATGTTTGGGCCTACCATGGAGCAGAGACCGCAGAGACATCTGGAACACAGGAACAGGAAGAAACGTGGACCACCAGTACCATACGTTTCAAATGGGCAATATCGTTGGAAGCATGCTAAGAAAAATGCTCCTTGATGAAGAAACCATGTGAAATGTAAAGTACCTTCGTCAATCGATTGGACTTGGCTGGAAGTGGCTGGAAATGACTTATTTTGTACACAGAAATCACAAAACTTAAGAATTGGAGCATTTTGAAGAAACGATGTAATAAATTATAGTATTGGAAAAGGTTTAGCTGATATTTTGCTTGAACTATTTTTGATTTCTGTGTTCAATCATTTCTGGTCATCGACCAAGGATATAGCGCCTTTACTCGCTCTTGAAAATAAAAAAAAAGAAACAGAAAATATGATTACTTCACAAAACCTTTCGAGGTCTGTTTAGAGCTCGAGAGGTTTTTTAAAAAATTTCATTTCATTTCACATATATTTAAGATTTTTTTTTTTCGGTAATAAAATCAAGATTCTTCGAACCACAATTGAAAAATTCCCACTTCATTTTTGTAACTGATCTACTAAGAACCTTCAACAAATTTTGAAAATGGATACATGACAATTCTCAAGGATACTTAGCTTTGCGGGGCTTCAATATTCAACCCTCAGTTGTTTTTCAAAGAACACATTTTCCATTTGAAAATCAAGATTAATTGCAGTGCAGCGGCATAAAAAGCATCACATGTGGGGGAAAACGGCAAAAAAACTTTTCACTGCTAGTGTGATTTATTTTCATCCAAAACACACCAAACATATTTTGCCTTTCAGAGCTTATACAGACTTGAACTGGAAACTTTTTTCTATAAGCGATTCCTTGTAAAAAGCCCACTTTCCTACGTAGCACAAGGCGTTATCATTTTTCTAAATCACAGTAGGTACGCTGTAACACATACGTCGCCTAGATTCCATAGTTGTTAAGATAACCTACTATGATCTAAACCTGTTCTTTTAAGATCCTGTTTAAAATTCTTCTTCCAACCACACAGCACAAATTGTTTTATTCACTCCCAGCATCCGTGTCAATTTTTAAATTAAAATTGTTTTCTCATTTTCAACCACAACACTAAAAAGTAAAACTCCGACCAGAGTTTCCTTCACAATTGTTGGGCTCCGGTTCCCAGCAGAGCTCCAGAAAGTACATATTAAACACCAGAGAAGCGCTAACAATTCTCTTTCAAGCTGCTCATGATTATACTGAATTCTAGTCTTTTTTGTCATATTTCGGTTATGATCCTTTTAACACATTTTCGTATTTACCACCAAAAAACACAAATTTCCGAAAATTATTACGAGTGAAAAAAAACGCGTGCGTTTGCCGTTGCTCAACGCCTACTTCTCTTCTTGTGTCATCTGATCATTTAGATTAAAATTCAATAATAATTTGGATATATTTTTTAAATCAGAACAAATTAGTACACTTAAAGACCTGGCACCTCTGATTAGGTGTCCGAAAGATAGTGTTATTCATAGTTAGAACTTACAAGCTAGAGAACATAGTTTTGGCTAATTCCATTATCCAAGGTTTTTTGAATGTTTGATGTTATTTCATAATGGTAATGATAAAAAAAATATCAAATATATAATATTGGCAATATTCAATACATAAAATTAGCATAACATAGTTATTCAGTAAAGTTCTGGATCAAGAAGCCGATTCACAATAAAACCGTTTCACAGTTTTGGCTCCATCAATAAATCTACTGGACCAATTTTTATCAAAAATACCAATTTTGAGCCGTCATAATAGCTATTTTTTTTTATTACGTTTATTAATCTTTGGTTGCATCGCAAAATCATGATAATTATAAAATGGTTTGGAAATGATGTTGGTTTAAAAAAAACCTGATTCACGGTAAAAAAAAAAATGGCATCTAAAGCTCTCTGCAGCTGGTTGTGCAGTCTTTGGTCAGATAAAAGTCCAAACTAAGTTGTAGGGTTGACTCCTGGATCATTTTGATCTGTTTTCATTCGTTCCACTAAATATTCAAAGGAAGTCCTGAAGTGATATGAAGTCAAAATGGCCACTCTTGTATCCAAGAATTCCAACGCACCAGAATATAGACACTTCGAAATTAGGTACTATGCTATTTTGAAGAAGGCACTCATTGTGCATACCGAATAGGTCAATTTCAAAAAAGAAATGACGAGACAGGGGCTTCATGTATATAGTTATGAATGAAGCTGCTTTCAGATGTTGTAAAAAACTGTGTGGGTGGAGTTGGGCCTGATAAACGTTTCTACGAATATAGTTTTGAACTAAAATCAAATAAAAATACAAAAAGATCTGAAAAAGTAGAAAGTTTGTTGCCTGAAAGTTTGAAAATAATCGGACAACTAGGTAAATTTTTACAGCGTTTTTTATGTGATGCAATTTGATGTGGGACACCTTTATTTTTAGTACAAATTTGTTGCCAAGGGTTTTGAGTCGATTATCTTCATCCAGATGATACTACCAGATGATGAATTACAAGATCTTTTCCAAGTAGGGGTTTCACTGATTTTCAAAATCTAACCAATAACTGAAAGGACATCAGATAACTAGTCGCTTCTACGGCGTCTATCGCCAAAGAGATTGGGTTTTTGTGAAATCCGAGACAAAACATGTCAAAACAGGTGCCAAGCGATTTGAAGTTGCTTATTTGATATCGAATAAGACGAAAGTGGAACTTAAGCAAGATATCTTTATAATAGTTGTTTAAAAGAACGATGAATTTTAACTTCAAGCATACCATCAGGTATCAGGTATCAGAAAGGTGTGTGGGCTTAAGCGACACGTTATCCAAATAACTGGGAAAATTATGCCTAACCCTTTTATTTATAATAATTCATCATTTACCTTTAATAAAGTCGAATAAATATCAGAACCACAGTTGGGAGTTATCAACGAGTCAGAAATTCTTTGTATTAAAAGGAAATGAAAAATGTATAATATTTATTAAATATATATTATT
This sequence comes from Uranotaenia lowii, assembly GCF_029784155.1. Lineage (NCBI taxonomy): Eukaryota > Metazoa > Arthropoda > Insecta > Diptera > Culicidae > Uranotaenia > Uranotaenia lowii. The sequence goes on from NC_073692.1 coordinate 110,930,658, forward strand.
TTAATTTTTCCAATTTTATGTAACAACTAACTTGTTTTTCACAGAAACATGAACTCGCGATAACGAGAAGAATATTTTCATATTGGTTTTTAACAAAATGTTCACTGAGTTTTCATCCATCGCAAAAATGACTTGGTATTTTCCATTCATTTTAAGACCAATTTCCAGTCACAGATATTCAAATTAGGATTTTGCTAACTGATGGTTTTAAGAAAAATCCTAGAACCATTTCTATCCAAAGATGGGCACGCAGGAACATTAACGACTGCTCGACGCAAAGGCGGAACCGGAGTAAACGGGAGAATCACGAAGTTTCGTGTCGTTCGTTTCTTGTTTATATCAGCTAGCGCTGCATTCAACCATGCAAGACTTGCCGTATTTGCCGAATGGAACCATCCAATTCCCGATAGATAACCTGAGCCCATGAACTGGGGCTGGAAATCTTCACTTGGGATCCTTTGGATGATATTTACTAGATAATGCTAAACTCCATCAAAAACTGTTTGGTCAGTTTCAGCATCTACACATTTGACTATCAACTTCAAATCATTGCAGTCAATTGTGCGCTGTTTCTTATCACCATTTTCGACAGGTGACTTCGCTTGGCTCTTCCACCCAGCTCTGGTGGGACTTTGAAGCAAAGCTTCCTCGGTGGTAATATCCATGTATGAATCTAAATATTGAAGACAAAACAAAAAAGTTTTCATTCAAATTGACCAAATTGAACCACATTTAAGTTTACCTTTTTGTGACATTTTAAAGCCGAAAGGAGCTTTTGTAGAAAACAAAATTTCACAATCTTCGAAGATTCTTTAAAGGGGGGAAAACCACTGTTCGAGAGTGAAGTCACAGAAAAATATCTGAACAACTAGAGTATTGAATACAGATTGAATTGTTCTTGTCTTCAGAACAATCAAGCAATCAACAATGCATTTTAAGTTTGAACAAAGCCATGCACATACAATAAAGCAATGCTTTGCACACTACTAGCTCTAAATAGAAGAGTTCGTTGAACTGAACCTTCAGAACCAAAAGTAGTCCAAAGATAAATAAGTACTTTTTTTTTATCCTTAATAGTAAATAAAATTTATGAAATTCAATGAATTTGTTTAATGCAAAAACGCACGATCCATACAATAAAATGACTAGATTTATTCTTAAAAGTCGATTTTCATCGAAGGATATCATACTTAGGACACAGCGAAAAAGTTTCCTCGCCTTTTATCATCTATTTGATGTTCCATTTTGGACTTTGATGAAATGTGATCACTTCAATTACACATACCTGGACAACAGCCGTATCAGTGATGGGCAAAAACATCGCAAGACGATTTTCCGATAAGAGAGCAATGGTGTTACAAACGCTCTCTCTATATCCATATAGGGTTAACTTAGGGTTTTCATAAAAACACAATAAAATGCATGCAAAACACACAGAAATGTGGACACACAAACTGCTGGAGCAGGTACTCAGGGTATTCCGAATCATCATTCTCAGACGAGACGTGAGCAAGGTTGCCGAAAAAAATTCTGTGTTTTTGAGAAAAAAAATTCTGACTTTCTGTGATTTTACCCAAAAATTCTGTGATGGATTTCTGTGATGCTATTTCCTGGAATTTCATAGAAAATTCATGATAAATGGGGTCTTTTTCACATTTTAGTTTGGTAAAATGAATTACCATAACCAATATTATCATACCTTTCTAATTCAAAGTAAGAAATCTGAATTTAATATTGTCCAAAAAAAAATATATTTTCGGAAATTCATTCAAAATTCAAAAATTCTGTGAAATCTGTGAAAATTTCAAAATTCTGTGTTCTGTGACACAGATTCTGTGATGAAAATTTGCTCAAAATTCTGTGAAATTACAGATTTTTCTGTGATTTCGGCAACCTTGGACGTGAGTCCGAACAGTCGTGTGTAGTCTTCACTCTGGACGGCGTTTTTGACGCCACGTGCTTTTGTTTCGTGTAACTCGGAATCTCAGGATTTAAAATGGAAATCGGAGTGCGAAAGAACACTTTGAAGTTGTGTTTCGATGTTGGAACGGTCGCGCCAACGAATCTGGAAGTTTTGAAGTTTATTACTGGGACACTGAAGCTGGGAGTTGCAGATCTACATTCAGTCTACAAAGATGATAACGACAGCTATTTTTATTTGAAGTTCTTTGACGAACCAAAGTTTACGGAATTCTGGAATGCGTTTTGGATTCCTACGTATTTGTGTTTGACAATAAGACACAGGAAAAGGTTACTCTGGAAATGGCTAGTCGTATATTCCGGTACGTGAGGATTTTTAATCTTCCCCCCGAAATAGACGACAAATCTATCGCTCAAGTTCTAGGACAATTTGGTATAATCCGCCAGCATGTTCGGGAGCGCTACCCGCAACAATTCAATCTGAACATTTTCAACGGAGTGCGCGGAGTTCACATGGAGGTCGCCAAAGAAATTCCCCCAAGTCTTTTTATTGGATATCTTCGAGCTCGTATTTACTACGACGGCTTGAAAAATCGTTGTTTCCATTGCAAGGAGGAAGGTCACCTTGGCTTTCGTTAAACGCTTCGGTTAGCAGTAATCCCAAGTCATACAGCTCGGTCACTGCTAAAACCACGAAACCAGACACAACTGTAACTTCTGCTATAAACGAAACGATAACAACAAACAGTAAAATTGTAGGTGCGGATCAACGACAACCAGGAAGAAGCAAAGGGCCGCTGAACATGTGGAAACCGAACAAAGAAACACCAGCTCGAAACAAGCAGCCAAACGCACAGCGACGATAACTTCAACCTCATCTTCGGACCCGGAGGAATCGAACAGCGTACGAAAGGAAACGGTTATGGACAGGGCAGGAAATCACCGTAGCAACCAAAAACCGAAGTCTAAACGAGTCAAACCGAAACTCAACCTTATCTGCAACTGAAAACTCAACCTTATCTGCAACGAGTGGGCAAGTTCAGTAAGAAGTGAGTTTGTAGTGAATAAAATGAGAAGTGAGAAGAAAGACAGTGAACAAATTTCATCTCTTTTACTAGTAAAGAAATTTATTGGTTTCAATGAGTTTTGAAATTACCTAACACGTGTAATTTATTTGTAATTTTGTGTACTGAATTAGGTAAATGAATATCAGTAACCATAGAGTATTTTTTAAAAGAATTGTAAAATGTTTTAAATATATTGAATAACCGGAATTTTTTCTGAAAAAAAATCATTGCGTCTACTTTGTCAATACCACTACTCCAAAAACACTGGGCACTTATTGGGTTTTTTTTCTTCAATGGCGTTTTGGCATCCATTTGCCTAAAAATCAAAATGATTTTCACTTTATTGGACATTTAATGCCATAAAGGCAAGATGAAACTTTTTCACTTTATGTTATAATTAGAAAACACAACTTATGGTATCATATCAGCACTGATTTTTATATAAAAGTTTCTTTTTACGCTAAGAAAATTGGATAAATTTAGGCCACTACGGGAGCATTGCACAATCCGCGACGAACTACCTATTTTTATTCAACATACCATATTTTCTATCACAGAATTGGGCAAATTAGGGCAATTTTTCGAAAAATTTGTAAAAATTGGCAAATCTCATCAAAATCTAGATCTCAAACATACAAGAGGAAAGTTAAAAAGAATAACTTGAAATTTAAGAATTCCATTGAATCACAAAGGCTATGTCAAATCGTATCTAAGAATTAAACGAAAATTTATGCTCATTTTGATTTTTTTTTTTAAAGTTTTAGTTTTTCATTTGATTAACCAAATAATATGGAAAAAACCGGGTAAAATCCAGGAAGTTAAGAACAATATCTGGACATCCCCGTCAGATTTGACTTATCTCGAATTCTCTACTGGCAACATAATTGTGAAAATTCAGCAGTCACGCTTGTCTGGCCTAGATATTTCCCTCAAGATTACGGCTCTGTTCTCAATTGAACAAAGGCGTTACAATTCATTGGAGCTTTTCATCAACATGCCCTCTAGACTAGTGAACCTACATGTAAAAGAAGTGACGCCTGAAACACAAAATTCCAATCGATACAAAAGAACTGTCAAAATCGATTACAATCGATCCAAGCTTTCATTGTGGAACTTTGAAACTCAACCTAGGAGAGTATTGTGATTGCTGTTGTATTTTAAGCAACTAATTTTAAAGCTCGTCATATGAATTTAATATTTGAACCACTTTTTTTCACTGCTCTGGTCGTTTGTGTTTGAAGTTAGAAAACTTTGTGATTGATAACAAAATTCTAGGCATTCAAACCGTTTATCGCGATCCACCGGGCATCAAATTCAATATTGTTTTGTTGGATTTACTGAGCGTTCACTTCCGAGCTTGAACATTGAGCCTCAAAACAGTGCTGAGGATTTTTTTTTTGTCCAAGCTTTCGGTGAAGTGGCCAGATATTTTATTTTAAGAGGGATCAGATGACGCTTCTCTTATATGCAGGTTCACTACTCTAGACTAAAATTTCAACACCTGTCAAGCTTTTTTCTGTTGACGCACTAATGCCAGTCTTTCTACCTTTTTTCATACTCTATATTATATAAATAAATTTCTCTCCAGAATTTTATCCCGCTGAACCTGCCATCTAAAGTTTCGAATCATAAATTAAAATCTGATAGCTTACTTTACATCAGCGATTCGAACACGTCACTGTAAGGCATGGTTAGAATTTCACCATTAATTTATATCTAACGCATAATAAAAAAAAATAAAATTAGGAAAGTTTAATCGATCGAAAAAGGATTTATTTCCCTACAAACGAGGTCAAAATTCCTAAACATTTTCACAAAAACAAGCATAAAATTAAAACTAGGAAGCTGTAAAAAACAGTTCTTTTAAGGGGGGGGTAGGGTCTAACGGGTATAAAAAAACACCATTTTCACGATTTTTTTCTAGAGCTATCGTTCAAACAAATGTATTCCAATTTCTTGCATTATACAAAGCATTGTTAAAAGAACATTTAGTAATTTTTTCGTAGAAAAATATTGAAAAATGAGCCGGTGACGGAGCATTTTCGAGGATGCCTTTTAGAAAACAGGATTTGCGGTGGACACTGTATCTCAGCACAGAAGCATCTGAAGTCAAAAAATCAGAGCAAAATATTTTTAATAGATGTTTTTCTGGACCCCAACGTTTTTATTTAACTTAAAAATATTTTTATGAAATTTTTGTGGCTGTTTGAAGTAAAAACTACGATTTTTCACTTAAAAATCCGCCATTTTTCACCTCTAAAATCTCCCCAAAGTAAAAAAATCAAAAAAGAAAAACGTTGGGGTCTGGTATTTTATATGTAGAAAATATGTTCCAAATTTGAAAAGAATCGGATAAGTAGTTTTCAAATGACGGTGTCCACGGACTTTAAAAATGTGCTTTCGAGAAAAACGCGTTTGAAGTTTCTGCTCTTGCTTTCTTGCAGTATTAGATAGGAGGAGATAAAGGCCTATAACTTCTACAGTTTTGCTTCAATTGACTTGAAAATTTGACACGACATTCTTGAAATGTTTTACAATAAGAAAATGTAAAAATAAAAAAATCGATTTTTTGAAAGTGTTAGACCCTACCCCCCCCTTAATAATACAACTTTTGACACAATTTTACCATTTTATGCAAGGAATAAATTCTTCAGGATCGATAGGTGGAGTAACCACTATAAAAGAATTTGAAAACATAAAACCTATTTCAAAAGAAAATTTTAACGACTTTGGTCGTTTAATGCATTTGACATTAGGTTTCAAAGAATCAAAGAATCGAACCTCGAAACGCTGCACCACAATTGTACAAATATTATTATTATGTCTGCGGTTAATAATAAAAATTAACCCTCTCACTTTGCCTCATCTTCGTTGTGCGTCTTCTCGGAACGTTATGGTTCCTTTTCTCTATTTGTTCACGTGTTCGCGTACTTTCTGCAGATTGCAGCTCCGTTGATGTTCTTATGAAGTTACGTGAAACTTCTGACTGAAAAGATCTTTGCTACGCTTACGCCACACATCACATAACGCATAGAGGGGCAAAAGTCACCGGAAAGTGGTGCAATGGATTCGAGCAATTTTTCATGCATGTCAAACGGCTGCCACGGCACATTTTACGGACCTCAGCATCATTTCCCGCGTGGAGCAAAACAGAACCCAGAACTCCGGGCAAGCAATTCTCTCCGCAGCCCCAAGGTGTGTTTTGTTGGGTTTGTGCACCAAATATTGAACAAGAAATTCGATATTTGTCGGTTGGTTGTTTTCCTTCTCTCCTATTGCTTTTGTTTTGCTCGGCACGTTTCTGCATGATCGGACGAGAGTCTGCATAAGCAAGACACAGTTGCAACAAAGTTGCCAAGCCTCGTCGATATGACGCGACTTAAGCTGAGCTGCTCGTTCTGTGAAGGGATTTATTAGTCTGTCCACTTTCCTCACTACTGGATGAGGAGCGGTATGAACAGTCAGTGAGATGTTGTGGGTCACAGAAGGTTGATACAATTTTTGATCTCCCATCGAAAGAGGTCATGAAATAAATGGGAAGGCATTTAAATAAAATATAATGATTTTTTTAATTTGTCAAGAAATGTCTGATATTATCAAACTTATTTAATTGTGTAGTATCAAAAATTAAATTGGTGATGCAGGAACAGATGCAGATTCTGCTCCACACAGGTTCCTTTCACGAATTAAGGAATCTGTTGAATATGTCGAGAGACTTTAATCCCCGACTCAAGGTAGGACCGATAAGTTCGCGGTTCATCGCGCGAAAACCTTTATTGATGAGTAATGATGAGATACCCCCCTCTTCATAGAATAAATCCGATGAGAGAGGAGAGGTAAAGTAAACACACAGTTTTATACAAATTGCCGAAACTGACAGCTCAGTTCCAGCAAGACTGGCAGGAGGAGGGATGCCTACAGGCAGCTTGCTAGTGGAGGTTGTTGATCACTTTTTGTTTGTTTGTTTGCCATCTTTTTATTTCGTCATCTCAAGCTTCGCTTTGGATTAAGCAAGTGTGAAATCAATCAAGTGAATGTTTCGTAACAGTTAAAAGCAACTATAAATATCGATTCGGGATTACTGGAAACCTTGAAAGACACATTGTTTCGGTTTACTACAAATTGCTGAGATCTAGCATACTCCAGTTTGACTTTCCTTTAATATTGGATAATAATCACTCGAAAAGTTAACCAAGCAAGAATTTATCAAACTTGAAATTTCAACAATGAAAATAAAAAACAATTTTTTTCAGGGATTTTCATCCGGTTGGATGATTCATTCCGCCCAAAATGAAAAACAATGAAAAAACCGCCAAAACGACAAAAATGACAAAAATAAAAAAAATTACAAAAATGACAAAAATGACAAAAAAGACAAAAATGACAAAAATTACAAAAATGACAAAAATTACAAAAATGACAAAAATGTCAAAAATGACGAAAATGACAAAAATGACAAAAATGACAAAAATGACAAAAATGACAAAAATGACAAAAATTACAAAAATTACAAAAATGACTAAAATGACAAAAATGACAAAAATGACAAAAATGACAAAAATGACAAAAATGACAAAAATGACAAAAATGACAAAAATGACAAAAATGACAAAAATGGCAAAAATGACAAAAATGACAAAAATGACAAAAATGACCAAAAAGACCAAAATGACCAAAATGACGAAAATGACATAAATGACAAAAATGACAAAAATGACAAAAATGACCAAAATGACCAAAATGACGAAAATGACATAAATGACAAAAATAACAAAAAACACAAAAATGACAAAATTGGCTATAAATTGTTCAGTTATAAAGTTTTCAAACAAAATATCACTAAGTGCCAAAGTTAGCTAAAGCTAGAGGCTTAATGTTGCATATATTTTATTTTATTTTTTCAAATGATGAACACAAAATTTTTAAAATGGATTTAAAAGCACGATACTTTTCAAGCGTTCAACCATCAAAGTTTTTTCAGTCACAGAAGAAAATTCCAGATAAGTAGATTATGTTTGAAGCATTTTTTGTTCATTGAATTTTTGAAATCAGAAAAACAGAATTTTTGACGATTTTATAAAGTTAGCTTTCTCAAGGCGATCTGAATTTTCCCAATCCTCTTCAGCGCTATTCATAAACTTGCATCCTGATTTTGAGGAAATTTACGAACATTTTATGCAACAAAGCTTCCTTAGAAAGCACATTTTATACCAGATTAAGTGAAAAATCACATACGCGCTACGATGTGCGCTTTCACAATTATTCATAAGTCATCGGAAATTTACGCGTGCTCGTTTTTTATTTCGCTCCTCAATACTCCTCATTGTGAGATTCGAAGAATTTGCGTATTTCTTCGGTTTGAATTTGCAAATACATCGAACCACTTTAAATAGTCTTTCAATTTTGCCATTAATCCACTCATAAGAGAGCGAAATAAAATTGACCACGTAGTTGTTTCTGCTGACTTATGAAAAATTCTAGATATACTCCGCATTTTGTTAAAAATTGTAGAGCTTGTGTGATTATTTTACTTGAACCAGTATTGGATTTGTCAACGTGCTTTAAATCTTGGTGAAAATTGTCGGATCTGGAACGGATGAGAGACCCTCATGCTCATATCGAAAAAAAAATTATGTGTTAGAAAAGTATCCTTTTTTGAATAAACCTTTTGAATTGAAGCTCTAATCTTGTTCAAATAATTAAAATATATTTTATTATCAAAATTGTTCATGTTTTATGCCTTAGAAACTGTGATAATCTAGATTACCCTCAAATTCAGCATTTAAGTATCATTACAATCAAATTTCACCATATCTAGTTGAATTTTACGAAAATGTGGCCAGAAATGCTATAATATGAACTGTATTCGAAAAAATGATTAATGGAATTTTCAGTGATACAGAATTTTTTATATTTTGTAACACTCAAAAAAAAAATCACCGTGAAATTAGCGAGACCGTGAATTTGGCGAAACTTAAATTTAAACTTGAAAAATGTATTTAAATCGTCTTAAATGATCAATTCAAATGTCTTAAGTAGTGGATACTCTTTGTACTAATCGATTTTGATGCTTAGATGTATTTATCAAAGTTTACCTACCACGAAGGATCGATTTTAGTATAAATTATTTTTTCTCTTTTGCAATTTTAAAATTAGTTCTTGAAGAAAATTCATGTGTTCAAACGATTAAAGTGACATATCTAGTTTATTTTGGAAATTCAATAGTCGATTGAATAAAAGAATTCAAAGAAAACTGTATCAAAAATTATTCTCTGCCAATTTCTGAATTAAACATTTAAATTACCACCCTTGAATAAACTTAAAAAATGAGCGTTTTGAAAAATATTTTGAAACTTGTACAACTTGGAATTTTGAAGTGTGTTTTTCGAAGTTTGCTATATGGTCAGATAATTCGTTCTTTTTTCAAATTTTGCAGAAAAAAAAAATTGAGACCCATTTACATTTTTTAAAGCAAAGCTAGAAGAATTTCATTTACATAAAAAAAAAATCTTTTCAGACAACACTAAAGACTGCCCAATCGGGATTTCGCATGAAACCCACTCAAATAAACGAATTGAAAAAAAAATCAGATAACACTAATTTCTTTTCAAGAACGCTCATATTCACCAACATCTTGATATGATAAAAAAAAACCAACTAAGTATACTATTTTAGAGCAGCTAAGCAAGCTTTTTTATGACACTATTTAGCAACAGCGTGATTTTGAAATACGTATTTCTATTATTACAAACGTTTAAAAATCCAAATGACAATTTTACACACCATACATCTAAAGTAAGCAGATCAATAACATTTTCATATTATTGAATGATTACATCATAACATAAACCATGCAAAATACCATGAACAAAGACGCTCTACGCTTTTGAAAGAATATTAATGTCCTGGAAATGGAAAGCGTGATAAAATCGAAACAATAAGCGTGATAAAATCGAGCGTGAATTTGGCGAGTGTTGAAAAAATCGAACAGTTATAAAGCTTAGCTTAGCTTAGCTGGATTGACTACTCACATCCACCTTATACTATGGAACCCGAAATACTTCATCATAAATTTCTACCTCAATAGTAAGGTTTATTTATTTATCATTTAGTGATTCCACTATTGCTTAGCAATACTTTTAAAGCATTTCGAACTTCATTGTCGCAGGCGTGGCTCAGTAGAACGAGTTCCACATCGCCAATGGTTGCTACTCTGTGATTGACCGAGGCCATCAGTTTTGTTCAAAGGTCAAAAGAACGGTGCTTGGGATTAGCAGCTCATCCTCAATGCACAAAACAGATGCTCTCTCTTTGAACATCAATAACGGCGCCGGCCACGTCCTAGTAGTCAATGGATGGATTGGAAAAGGTAGAAAGGGACGAAAGATCAATTTTGTGCATTAGGACCGAGGTCACCTCTGCATCCTAGCAAAATAATTTAAGGTTGGAGGTTTGGGAGGAAAGGATATGAGAGGATACACTTTTGACTAGTGTAATTATGTGAAAAACAAAATCTCATACATTGTGCTACGCTCCTGTTCTTTCCTAACGACATTCGAAAATTTTAAAATACATCATGTTCTAATACATACTAATAACTTCCGATATTGAAGAATCAAATTGAAAAAAAGATATCAATGTAAAAAAATCTGTTAGTAACACAATCTTGACAGTATTTTTTTCTTTAACCATTTACATATTAAATTTTACCATCATGTATAAAATATGTATCAGATAAGCCCTTTAAATTTTTGTCAAAACTTTTACTTCATGAAAATATTAGTTTTATGTTCCAAAATAATTAATTATCAGAATTCAGGATTTATTATTCCACCAAAAATGGAATTACAATGAAAACTGCAATTTTCTGCAGATATTTAACTTCCTGAAATACACTTTAACGTCGATTAATTGTGTAGTTTATTTAAAGCTTATTTTGTGGAAAAAAGGTATCTTGTTTTACAATAATGGATGTTAGTGCTATTAAGAAAATAACGATACCTAAGGCCGTTAAATATAAATTCAAACTACACTATACGATCAATAAATTCGATTAACCACACGAAAATGAAAGTCAAAGTTTTCCATTTCCTCTAAAACGCTTAAGTTGTTTCATTGTGAACTGTGACTTTTCATATTCTGGCCTAACTTATAGCGTTTTCATTTAATTTCCATTGGTACGGGGGCACACTTTTTTCAAATGAACAAACCAAATTCTCACGCTGAACGAAGCATATGATATTTGCATCGTCCCGGGCGGCGATTTTGTTTTTTATGAAGTTTGCTACTGTCTCCGTGCCAGTGGAAAATATACGAAAACGCTTTAAAAGACTGAAAATTAAAAAAAAAAAAAGTACTTAGCTTTGTGCTATCCGCTTTTCTAATGAAGAGTATTCCGGGAGGGAAATCGTCCAATTCGGGGATCGGGATAGGCAGGAATAATCAAGTCTCGATAGTCCAAAATTTCTCCATCATTTCCTTGCTGAAAATACCACCCAGTTCCTTGTTGATGTAACAGTTATTTTCGGTACCACAATTGTTCTTGAAATTTTCGGAGCCTCTGTCAACCACGTCCTTCTTGTAGCGTTGACTACTTAGATCTCTGTTGAAAAAATCGAACAGTTATAAAATCGAAAATCTTCAACTGCACTACCTTTTAGTGTGATGTTTTGAAACTTTGTGGCGATTTGTAATGAAGGTTTTGAGATACCGTCTGATAAATAAATTCAATACCCAAAATTTTTTGGATAGGTTCGTGAAAAATCTAGAGAGTCTCTAAAACAGCTGGAAATCAACAATTTGGCCAAAATTCATGATCGTTCAAGAAGTCCTAGAGGATCTATCAGTGAGCTAAAATTTGAATAAAAGTTTGAATGACTAATTCCAAGATGCTATGGAAAGTGAGGGGTTTAATAAAGCTTAATCACAAACTTACAATCGGAAAATTGATACAGCAGGTCAGTTTTTTCTGCATGTTTTCCCAACAGACAAAAACAGTTCAAACATCGTGTTTAAGTGATAAAAAAGCTGTCCACTGATCAAATAAACAAAAAACGGTGGTTGAATTGTGCGCAAATTGATGGACCCTTTAGCTGAGTGAAATTTTGATCAATTTTCATCCATTCGCTCAAAAGTTATTTTCAAAGAAAAGTGTTGCATATATTTCGAATACAGTCCTTATTACTTTAAACACTGATAGATAGATTAGTTGAATTTGATTTTTTTAATTGTTAGGAGGCATTGAAAGAGAGAGTAACAATTTATTAACATAAATTAACAACACCAGCTTTCTCAGCAGTTAGTTATAAAGAAAAAAAATCCCGTTAATGGCCATAATTCTTTTCTCTTATTCATTCAGTTGTGTACTCGTTAAGTTTGGGAACAAAATAATCTTTTCTTCTCATTTTAAATGACAAAAAAGTCAAAAAGCTATAAAAAAAATAAAAACTTAAAAGGATAACAAAATCTATCATTCACACGATTTGTTTTGTGGTAACATTTTGTTTGTTAAATGGAAATAATGAAAACAAAATGTAGAACGTAGCAGCAAATACCAAATTTAAATGGAACCCTTGCAACCAAAGGTATATAAGTTCAAAATTGATCGGTTTTGAGTAAATAACGACAAATGATTCTCCATGTTTCAAGCTATACTTGGTGATTCTTTATAGATACTTTAACATTTACAACAACAAACTTAGGAGAAATGTATGGAAAATGGCTAAACAACAACTTATAAGCGGGTTTTCTCGAAATTAATGTTATGTCCTTATACAAAGGTTGCCAGATTGCATGGTTTATCCGGGTTTTCCTGGATATTTAATACAAAATTTGGGAAAAGTCCGGTCCGGCAATCGGGCCGCCCGGATTTCATTGAAGAAAGCCCGAATTTTGCCCGGACTATTCACCTTATTTGCCAAATCGAAAAAAAATGTAAATTGTGTTATAATTTCTATTTTATTTGTGCGTCCAAATTCAAACTTTGCGAGCAAGTTTGGTGATTTCTCCCGGATATTAACCGGATTTTTTTTAAATCAAATAGCCTAATTTGGCCAGGTTTGTAGATAAAAAAAGACCGGATTCGTCCGGCCTGGACACGTGCTGAACAAATTCTGGCAACCTTAACCGGTATAATAACCCTTTTAGCGCCAAAAGACTCATATTAAAGTTAATTCATCATCCTTATAACTATCGTATATGAATGCTCAAAAAGTTTAACAACTGAATGAGAGTTGATGTTGGTAGCAATTTTTGTTAAAAGAACACTTTTCTTGAATAAGAGATTAGAACAAAATCAATTTGAAGTAAGAATTTGTTTATACGAATACAGAAAATTGAAAAGGCACTGCGACTTCAATCAGTATATGAGAAAGATGGACTAATACCTTCAAACGCACATCAGAAACAGCACTTGAATCCCGCAAAGCTACAGGTCATCTTAGCTCGGAACAAATTTCAAATCCTTCTTTTATCACTCCAAGTTGACATATCTCGAGGGGAGGGGATGTTAAAAAATAATGCAAAATTTCAATAAATTAGAATAAATTGTACAAAAGCATGCATGCCACTAAATTTCCTGCTATCGATTTTAAACAAATCGAAAAATCAAAGTGTTTTGGCTCGAATTTTTTTAAGTCTAGAATAAAGAAGGTGTTAAAATTCCATGCTTCTGAAATTTCATTTTTGCTCATGTAATTTTTTGAATATTGTATAAGTCTATCCTATTTTTTACAAAATACTTAAAGCTTTATTTATTTGCCTTTAAGCTTTATTTGATTTTATTTTTATTTTAGAGTGATGTGAATCTGGACAAACAACTTTGAAATGAGTTCGTTTCCAGCAATTGACTGAATTGATCACTTTGAGTTTTATGGCAATGGAATACTTCAGTTTACGGATTATAAGCAAACTGGAAAACTTTTTTTTGTAATAGTTGTTTTAACATCTTTGTATCATTCGCGACTTTAAACCAACGATGCACTTGGTGGACAGTTATTGAAATACTTAACCGATACAACTGTGTTCGATCTTTACTCTTGGGCTCGAATTCAAGAACACCCAGAAGCACCAGAGATAAAAATGAATCATAACATTATTACTACCATTCTGGCGAGTTCTACCATTTATGTAGATGCATTGGAGTTCGTGCATTGACATCTAATACAAAAGATGTCAATGCCCGTACTTTCAAGTGACGAACTCTGCTATTTTGCCTAAGCTGAGTAAAATTACATTGTCACTGTGTCTTTTCAAAACAATATCGAACTTTGATTTATGCACTCGATTATCTTTGAAATTTCCTACCAACTCCACAAATATTCAAATTTTTTCGAGAGGTCAAAGAATTCAAAACCATCTTTCTTCATACGATAAAATGATTCGAATAAAATGCATATATGTTCCCAAGGATCAGGACCATTTGGCGGTCGGAAAGGATTGGTGCGTACCTGATGGCCCCACATCGACCTGCCGACCAGCCATTTGAATACAAACATCAATCATATGAACACGCGCTTGCCGGGCAGAACGCGCTCGTTTTTCAGGTTTCTGCCCAAAGCCAAAATTGCCGAATAATGCCGTTTTTCTGCATCATTCAGTCGTACGCGTACCTCTATCTATATTGTTTATTTTTTTATGGCGATCAACCCGAATACCAGAATCGATAACAATACGCGGTTTAATTCGTGGAAAAGGTGAACGTTCCACATTCGAAGACCTGTTGCTGTGGCGATGATGCTGTTGATGATGATGCATTGGAGCAGCAAAGGATGCAGTTTTTGAACGATATTGTTCCCCGATGCGCAAAAAAAAACTGTATCTCCAAAAACGGTGCCCGACTGAAAGTCATGGTAATTTTATCGAGTGACTCTGGGATTATTCGATTGAAGATTAATGAGCCGGTCATTTGTCATTCTGAGGTTGAACAGACATTTTTGAAAGGTTCATTTTCGAAATTTCGAAATGCTTTTGGAATCAGTTGAAAACATATGATGATGATTACAAACAGCTCAGGATTAACTGAAAGTTAACCAAATTGAATCATTAAATACTTGAATTTCAAATAATGTATAACACTTGCATCCTATTTTCAGTAATCTGATGTCTTGAGTGATAAATTTCCACTACACATAACTGCATGTTTCTTTTTTCTGCGGTTCATAAGTATGTAAGAGCTGGTGTTGAACGCTGAATCCAAAAATGCTAAAGATTTTTTATTAAATTAAAATTTTGGAGTCAAAAGTATACTTTTATAAATGAGCTTGGGCTTGTGATTGTGTTCAGTTGACAAGTCAGTTGCTTTCCGATCCGATGTCCGTGAGTTCGAGCCCAAGAGTAATCATCAAACACAGTTGTACTTGATAGGTTTTTCAATTATTGTCCGCCAACTGCAGCGTTTATATAAAGTCGCGAATGCCAGAAATTCAAATAAAAATTTTTCTTGAAAATGGCAAAACTGTACATGTAAAAGGCATAACTAAGGTTGCCAGAATTTTTTCAGCACGTACCCGGGCCTGACAAATCCAGGCTATTCTATCTAAAAAGCTGGCAAAATCCAGGCACTTAAATCCAAAATGTCGACTAAAAATGTGGGCAATAACAGGGAAAATTTCGTCAAATCCCAGGACACCCAACACAAATCAAGAAAACAATTTTTTTTTCATCAGAAGTTTTTAAATAGTATTTGATTCTTTAAAAAATTTTACATGATTATATTTAATAAATCTTGCTCAGATAATTTCGTTTCGAACGTATAAATAAAAAAAATTACATCACAATTTGTTTTATTTTGTTTGTTTTGGAAATAAAGTGAATGAACATGGACAAAATCCGGGTTTTTTAAATGAACCGGACTTTTATCAAATTTTTTATTAAATATCCGTTCCAAACCGGATAAAACCGGAAAATCTGGCAACTTTAGGCATAACTGAGATTTCAAAATTAAAGGCTTGTATCAAGAATAAACATTCATGAAATCTCCGCTTAGTTTAGATTTTTCGATCTAAAACTAACCTACATTTTATATATCTTTATTTTCCTACTCGGAAGAAAGAAGTTTTTAAATCTGAGTATGAGAGAAAAAAATTACAACGATATACAGTAGCAAAAAAAATTGGAAAAGTAATTGAAAATTTTAAATCCTACCATGGCCATAGGAAAGGGGGTTGGATTGGGATTATTGATTTTCAATTAAAATCATCATGAGTTATTAAAAATAAATAGCTGTTTTGAAATCATGATTTATAGTTGGTTTTGTGTTTCATACAAAATTTGATCCATGGATTTTGAAATGCATACGCATTTTCAAAATTAACCTTAATAATAGGGGAGAATGAAGATACTTGATCCTTGGGGATACTTCCTTTGCTATATCTCGAAACAAGAATGTCTCACATTCATCAAATGTTCTAGAAAAATGTGCCAAAAAGATCAAAACAACTATTCTGTTATCTCAAAAAATTTTAACAATTTTATTTTTAGAATTATTGAGCTTTGTTTGAAAAAATTACCGAAATGTGTTTTGAAGATCTTTTTTATTGTATGAACTCAATAATGTCAAATTTTCAAACAATATTAAACTCTCATTTTTTTAAGAAGAAGTTTTCCAAAATGTATGTTCCGGGTATAATTGATCCCTAGAGTCCGAAAAAAAAATTCTGAAAGGATCGTGATCATGAGTTATCATTAATTAACTAATATCTGTACAATAACTGAGGTCCCTCCAGTAATTATCTGTTAAAAAGGACTAAGAATACTGTATTTATCTAAAAACTAGAAAATTGAGCCTTTAAGTATGCAATGACTTTAGGGTGATAGACAAACTTTTAGAATTCTCTTTTCCTGATACTTACAAACAGTGAAATTTGAACTACTATGACAAAAATTAGTCTACAGATCTTTTTAATCCGGATTTTAAAAGATTTTTGCTTGAGATCAGGGCACCCTGCATTAAGGATCAAGTCTCCTTCAGTAAAGGATCAAGTCTCTTAAAACTTAAAAAATATCATAATTTTTTGAGTCTCACGAAAATGCTTCTTGTTCATATACGAGTTCATATATCGTTCTAACTTTTGGAGCATATAAAAATGCAAAAGACGTCGAGTTGCTCTGTTCTTTTAAAATGATGTGATGAGAATAAGAAAAGGGGATCAAGTATCCCCATTCTCCCCTAATTTTCTGAACATGAAAAAATGAAAATTTTAAACATTCCTAAGTTTTGTTTCATATTGAGATTCTTAGAAACATAATAAAGCCTTAAAACAACAATCCAGTACTGAAAACTTGGAATCAGATCCATCATTCGAAACTCTTATTTCACTTTAGATTCACAAATCAGATTAAAAGAAAATTGAAATAATGAATTCTAATTGCAACCCAGAACTTTAAAATAAAAATTATTTGTTCATGATTGAGGGCTCTAAAACAGATTTTACATGTTGATTCAAAATAAAAATTCTGATTTTGAAATAAGGTTCTCAGAAAAGGTATAAAAATTTGGAAACAGATTCTAAATTGAATGAGGGTTCAGAATTAAGATTCAGATTTGATATTCAAAATTCAGGTTCAGATACAGAACGGTAACGAGTTTCTTCTTCTTCTTCTTCTTCTTCTCACACCAACATGGCCAAAACTTGTAAGCATCCTGGAAAATGAAAAACTTGCGAAAAACTTTTCAACATAGTATCTGATACATAGAACATGCATTGCAGATACTACTACGGCCAGGCCAACCATGAGATGTAAAACGCAAAAGATACAGGTTCAAGGGAGGAATGAAGCGTGGAGATCCCTACCAAACGCTTCATATGATTATATAGAGTTTTGGTTGTTTGGGAGAATAATAAGATAAAAAACAGGATAAAAATAATACAGAACGAGCTCACCAAATCAAAGAGAAACGATGATAACGGGAGACGCAGAAATAGATTCAACTCCTGTAAAAATTTCCGGAAACGTGACTTGACTGGATCAGGTGATATAGGCAAAACTGCCGGCTTCGCTTCTTCGGAGGAACCAAGGCTAGATAGAAGGTCTTCTTTTGGGAGGGGCACTGGTCGGTTCCATTTCTCGTATTTTAAGCTTCGTTTCTCGAATTTTTCACTAATATCACAAATTTAAGAAAATTTTCCTGTCAACAAAATTGTCTGCTTTCTTCGCTCACAGCCTACCAAGATCCCCTCGTGTTTGCTCAGATACAGAACGGAAACGAGTTACACAATAAAAATAAAAATATCAAGATAACTAAACGCAATTTCAAAATTTAAGCCAAATATTACAAATATAGAATAGCAATTGATTTTTTTGCAAGTTTTTTTTATGAAAAAACCTGATTTTTGATTACAAAAAATCATCAACAGGATTTTAATTGTGGAATTGATTTAAATGAAAATTGTTTGCTGATTAGAAACATGTGGTCTTTACGTAGAAAAAACTAGAAAGAATTTTCATATTTTCTCAGTGTTTTAATGTAATCAATAGTAATCATTAATCTTAAATTTGATTTAGTAAAATAAGACACAAATCCCAAAATTTAGATGTTTTACTTTCACTTTTGGAAATTTGATTTATTTTCATCGAAGGTTGATATTTTCGGAGACCTACTTTTTTTATTTCGGAATATAATGAGTTTTTTTAAGTTATTGAAGGTTTTATGAAAAAAAATTATTCTTTGCTCAGATAAAAAAAAAGGCTACAGTTTTGAGCAGATTCAAAGATTTTTAACATCGATCAAAGTTATTTCGGTATTTCGTAACTCAATGCTTCACTATATTAATTTTAACCTTCCTACCAATTCAAAGATTTGATGCATTTAAAAAAGTTAATATTCGGCATGAAAAATGGCTATTTAATCTAAAAAACCTGTAATGAATATTCTAAAAGCACAGAAAATTATTTGAGGAATTTTTTTTATTCATGCATTATTTGAACAAAAATATTATAGAATAAATCAGTCTCCAAAAAACCCCCATTAGATGGTTCTTCCTACGGCCCTGATACCTACCGTAACTTTAAAACTAAAAAATGTTACAGGTAAGTTAAAAAGCTCGTAAACAGTTTTAACCGTTTAATGCATGACTTGTTAAAAAGAGAATAGCAGTTATTTGAGTGGTAATATTATTATTTTAACTCGAATGACACAACTGAACAGATTTAAAATCGTCATTTTGAGTATTATAAAAGTTATGGTTCATCAAAGTTCAAAAATAATTTTTGAAATTCTTAATTCATTTCAAAGAAAAAATGCAATTTTTTTAATCCTTGTTTATTGAGTGTGGGAAGGCGTTTATGATTTATTGAGATTAAAACAGTTGTTTGAGTTTGTAAATTAGAAAAAAATAAAAGCGAATTTGGAAAAACATTTTTTTTTTCAAACAATAATCAAACTTGATTTTTGAAATTTTTTCGCATACTTGGTTTAATATCTCATATGAACATTAAAATATCGTATTAAAAATAACATGGGTTAATTTCTTCTGATCTTTAAAGTATTTTTTGTAAAAAAAAATCACTCAAAAATATATACGCTTTTCCGAGATATTTGGATTTTGATGGATGTTGTATCAAAACAAAACCCTGCATTGAAGGGTTAAACAGATTGATATTATTTGCACGTTCTTTGTTTCACTCGACGAACTTTTCAGCCCACCATTCAGATAAATTTGAAACTTACTGTGAATTGAGGAATGAAAAATGATTCAACATTGGTGTTTTCATGCCGAATTTTCGTTATTCATGGATTAATACTGAATTCAATCAGAATTTCTTTACTCCAAGAACTTTATTAAGAAGTGATGACAAAACAGGAGAGACGTTATAGTCTTACGAAATCAGTTTCAATACATACAGTGGTATTCGAAAAAATGGCAGCATCGCCAAGTCCTTTGTTCAATTGTGCATTAAGAAAAAAATATTATGAAATTTTTTATTTGAATATTTGCATATTTTTTTCTGCTTTTTGGGAAAATGGTAGCGCAAAAAGTCTGAAAAATCTTTTTAATTAATTTTTTTTCATTATGATCATTGTCGTTCTGGTAAGTTATAATAATGTATTGAGTTATGAGTTAATTTTTGTTTTTCAATTTTTGATAGGAGTGACTTTGAATGCAGGTGTCGTTGGAACTGTCAGAAATGTTTGGATAAGAAATTCAACAGAACCCTTACACACATGCTTATGCTTATGCTTATGCTTATGATACATACACAGCAAGATCTTGTCAGCATCCCGGTGAGTAGTAAAAGTACATTTACTACTCATCTTAACTAGGCTGGGCCCACTGTGCAGTATTGGACGCAGAGACAACTGGAACACAGGGAGGAAGAAACGTGGACAACAGTACCATACGCTTCCATGGCTACTTATAACTAAGATTTTAGCGTTGGAAGCAGCTAAATTTTCTGTGCACCTTGATGATGCTCCGTGTGCATTCGTCCTTCTGTGGATGGAAATGATGTTTTGTTTTGTACACCGATATCCAAAACCCCATGGTATAAGTAATATTTTCTTCCATACTTATTTATTTGTTCCCTTTAATTTTTACTATTTTCAAATACGATTTAAGTATTGTATTACCGTGAATAGTAATAGTTAAAATTTAGAATTTCGAATTTCGATGCACTATCATATCTGGTCTTTGACCTTGGATATAGAGCCTTTGCTCGCTCTTGAAAAGAAACATTAGAAGAACAAAAAAACATAACTAGTGTTCCCAAATCCCCTTCCCCAAGGAAAACTTCTTTCAAAATAATAGAATGCCCACCAATCCCCTTGAATAGAGTAAAGCTATTTAATTTTAAATTTTTAAATTTAAGTGTAAAAATACTTTTTTGATAAAATAGTAATGAAATCAAAGGATACTTATCTTTAAGTCATCATGAGGCTTCAGCAGTTTTTTTTAGATCCACAACACAAAACAAAAGTCTGCATGTTCCTCAGTTATGTAATTTGACCATAAGCAATCTTCAAAGTTCGCTGTACGCAAATGCTAGAATTTTTATTTAAACTACTTTTTTAAATCTCAAAGCTTTAGATCAGTTTCATCAAACACCACTTGAAAAAAGCTCGCATTTCATTTTTGCGGTCAGATTCCCATAGGCCAATTTGTAAACCCAATTTCGACGCCTATCTTCGCCTTTTAGGGTGGCTACTTTAAAGTTCATCCACTGCGTATCACTTGGGTCATACGTTGGTATAACTTTGCTTCCCATAACTTTAAATTTTCACTTGTAAACACTTTCATCTCCGAAAGTGATTATTGAAATAGGAAAGAAAAACACATGCGCGCTTAAACCGTTTTGCTTTTCACTTTGAATTCCACACACATTTCCTGCTCTCTCCAAGAACACTGAATTCTACAATATTTCAACTGGGAAAACTAAATCACTTTTAATGGTCGCAGCGGTTTAGTTACTGAGAATTTTCTCATTTGAAAGTTAGTTTTAAACAATTATTTTAATAATCTTCCGTCGTTTGATTGGTTCTGTTTCAAAAATCGTGCCTATTTTCCAAATTTTGAAAATTTTCAATTTTTGATGACAGAGAAAAAACGCGTCCTTTCCACTCAGCCACAGCCTACCAAGTCACAACAGAACCCTTACACACAACAACGAAATTGGTAAATTATGTTTGTTTTGGAATAATCTATTTTTAAAACAATATTTTCCTGTTCCTAAAGGATTTTTAGTCAAAGAAAATTTTATAAGTGCTAGTGAGTGTGAAAATGCTTTAAATTGTGAAAATAAATGTTATTTAGGATAGTTCATTTGATTTTCAATATTATTCATAAGAACACAAAACAAAGGAAAAAGAAATTAATCTCGTGTAAGCTTTCATTACGTCGTAGGAAAGAAAATCTAAACAAAAAGTTTTATTACGAACTAATACATAAACTAACATAAACTAGTAGAAACTTTTTTCCATTTAGAATATTTGTAGTCTGGACAATATATATTGAATATGTGAAATACCAATTGTAAAGTTGTTTTGATAACTTTTGCAGCTGTTTTTTTGTGAATTCTAAAGATGTTTCATACGGCATAATGGAAGCTCACGTGAGAAATCGTATGTCATCAACAAATCAGATTGAATTCACAAAAAAATTACGTAAATTGTACCTGAAGTCAAGATGTATCAATTCTTATTACGGGAGCGTTCACACAACTTATTCGTAGAAACTACGTGAAAATCAATAGGATAAAAATTACGTAGTTTTTCACGTAGTTGCAACGTGCAGATTATTTTGCGTGCAATCAACCGTTGAGTGTGTTTGTTCAAATTTTCCGCAAATTCCCGTTAAAAATTTAAAAAAAAAAAATAATAGGAGTGTTAGCGTAGGTCAGTGAAAGGGGTAGTGATTCGAGTTCCGATAGTATATTTGAAACAAATGTAATATCATTACATTTGTCTTCAAGATTGAAATGTACAAAACTATGTATAATAATGAGGTTATGTAACTTATTTAGCTAAATTTACATTTAGTCGATCTACCCAACCAAGCTGCTTTCCTTAGAATCGTAATATGCGTAACCTGCTTTAAGGTTAAAATGAGTGAAATTTTTCGTTTAGATGATCCTAAGTGTTCTTTGATTCTGCTGAGCTAAGGTTGCCAAATTGCCTGGTTTTATCCGGGTTTGCCCGGATATTTAATACAAAATTTGGGAACAGTCCGGCCAGCCTGGTTGCCCGGAAGTTATTGAAAAAATGCCCGGATTTTGCCCGGATTTATTCACTTTATTTGGCAAATGAAACAAAACAAAACAATAAACGCCTACAAAACGAAATTTTTTAGGCAAATTTTACAAATATAATCATTAAAGGTTTCTTGAAAATCTAAAATACAATGCAAAGTCTGTTGATGAGTTCCGTTCCAAATTTTTCAATTTTTTATATTGATTTTTATTTAGTACTTTTAGAATTTTGACAAAATTTGCCCAGATTTTTGGTGGTCACTTTTAAAATCAAAGGCCCGAATTTTGTCAGGTTTTTATATAAAATTGCCCGGTTTTTCCGGCCCGGAGACGTGCTGAAAATTTTTTGGCAACCCTATGCTAAGCTATCTAATCGGGATAAATACGTCCAATTGTCTGTTGTGTGTGGTGTTTAACAAAAACTTTTGGAAGTTTTAAGTTTGAGCTTATACTTGCATGCTAACTTTCTACAATGCCGACGTGCAATCGGAAAAAAACTGGGGACTCAAACCCAAACATATATTCACTGGATTTACTCCACAATAGTAAGACCAATTCTGGCCTATGGGTGTCTAGTGTGGTGGCAGAAAGGAGAAGTTGCAACAGTTCGGACTAAACTAAATCACCTTCAAAGAATGTGTCTTTTGGGGATGTCCGGATCGTTCACTACAACTCCTACTGCAGCACTAGAGGCTCTGTTTTCTATCAAACCTCTACACTTGTTCCTAAAACAGGAAGCCTTCTCATGTGCTTTTCGTCTACAGGCAGTTGGTCTCTGGCTGTCAGGAAATATCGAAAGATCATCGAGTCATACAAATGTGTGGCCTGAATTAGTTAGATTAAACAAGTTTAATCTAGCGCCAAACGATTTAACACTCTCGAGTAGTTTTCCCTACATGGGGTTTAAAGTCAAATTTCCTTCTCCTCAAGAATGGTTATCAGGTTTCGTAGAGGACCAAATGTCCTCTCATATTGTATTCTATACTGACGGTTCATTATCAAACGGCAGTGCAGGTGCAGGAATTTACTGTCACGAGTTGAACATAGAATATGCTCAACCTCTAGGAAAATATTGTACAGTCTTTTAGGCTGAGCTATATGCTATTATGTATGGAGTGCAAATTGCACTTCAAAAGAAGATTATGTTCAGAACAATTTATTTCTGTTCAGATAGCCAAGCAGCTATCAAATCACTCAGTGCTTCCAGTTCTAGATCAAAACTGGTAATCGCATGCCGGAAAGCAATCGAAGAACTTGCTGAAGTCAATGGATTAAACCTTCTATGGGTACCCGGACATAAGGGAATTTTTGAAAACGAATGCGCCGACAAACTCGCTAGAGCTGGGTCGGAAAAGGAATTTTACGGACCAGAGCCGGCTGTCCCAATATCGCCATGTTGGTTCAGAAACCAAATTCAAACTTGGTCCTCTAACTAGCATGAACGATACTGGGAACTAAACTAAATTATTTTTAGAAAAACCATCTCCAATCATATCCTGTTACCTTTTAACTTTAAATAAATCTCATTGCAGCATCTTGATCAGAGCACTCTGATCAGAGCAAACTCAACTATCACATGCACAACATTCAGCGTGCTGAATCTACAGTATGTGGTAGTTGTGAATCAGATGTGGAAGATCCCTTCCATCTTATATGTAACTGTCCCTCATTTGCCAGACTACGTTTTCGTACTCTGGGATCTTATGCTTTAAGCGAATCTGAGTTTAAGAAATTAAACTTAAAAAACATTCTACCATTCCTTACCGAATGTAGAAAAGAGCTTTAATGCTAATAATCCCCAGTGGAAAGGCTTTATGCCATCTTAAATAGATTGAATTTATTTCTTCCTTTTATAGGTTTTTCAGGTTTCTCAGGTAAATGATGAAATCTTGGATAAAAAAAAAAGGCTAGGCACAATTTTCCCGTATGTTTGGATAACGTGCCGCGATTAAGCCTACCCCCATTCTGATACCTGATACCTGTGTGTGGTGTTTAACAAAAACTTTTGGAAGTTTTAAGTTTGAGCTTATACTTGCATGCTAACTTTCTACGTTCAAAAATGTTTATCAAATGCAAAATAAAAATAATAGAAATTGCATAGGGAACTCAAATAAGCCAAACATTACAAAAACCTAGTTAAATTTGAAAACAAGTAAAAACTAGAAAAACAAAAAAAAATTAAAAAAAATTAAAATGTTTCGATGTTGGCTACATAAAGTTTTCGGGCCTATTGAGAAAAACGAACGAGATACCTACACTATACAACATAAGAGAAAACTGTTCATATTTGAAGAGTTTATGGTGCAGATTCTTTTTTCATTCGTGCGTAGCATTCAAAAGCTTGTAAACTTGATATCTTAAGTTCACTCGTTTCATAAATTTTCCCATGAATGTCCGGATTTCGTTTCAATTCTTCAAAAGACTACATAAGTATTTGGTACCGCGCATATCTTTCCGAAACATTCAGTAATGAACTACACATGCAAGTGACGGACGCTCGACTTGACTTGACATTCTTCCCGATCGAATGATCTTCGTGATCAAACTCGGTAAAAAAGTGAGTGATCTCCTTGAAGCTACAAGCCACAATCGCGATCCTGATGAGATAATAATATTGTCAGTACCCTGTCACATTTGGCAGGCAAGTTTTCGGTTCCTACATGTGTATTTCCCATGACATTTGTCGTCCCTTTCTCCTGTCTGTGGGCAGCTTTTTTAATGGTCGGCTGAAGAAAGCAATCCCCGAAAAAGCGGATCCATGGAAAATGTACTTGACAAAAGCGATCATCGTCATCATCGATTGCGCGGCTGGCTCTCTGTCCTCGACGAATGTCGTTTTGTCATCATCAAAATTTCGCGGCGCGCAACTACTCGGTCCTCGGTGAAGAAGGAAGAGCAACTTAAGGGAGTGAAAAAAAAAGTTGGCAGGAAACCACCAAACCGAGCAGAGCACTCGTAAAAAAACACTCCTCCAAACCGAGAGATGCCAGCCGAGGTGAAAAAAAGAGAGCGCGATAGCAGCCGTTGCAGATGACAAATAACAGCATCAGCTGCATCGCAGATCACGTACTCTTCAAAATGACTGACCTCTCGTACCCGCGCGGGATCGCCAGCTACCGACGACGATGACAACCTCCTGGCAGGACCTCCACCCGAGCCGACAGGGCCTTCTGTGTTTTCCGAGGCCGTAAAAATCACTTTTCGACCAGGCAGGACCCTTTCTCGGTCTCTTTCGCGCAGCGCCAGCTCACGGTGGGTTCAGGGGGAGAAATGGTTAAATATTGTCAGCCTTTTTAGTTGCAAAGCGACAACCTTTAAGTCAAACAAATTCATGCAAATTGCTTTGCAGTTGTTTATTTTGATGTTTTAATATTCTGAAAAACTTTCATTTTCGAACAAAGTTTCAAAGTTTATTTTAAATTGAAGTTTAGAACAAAAATATTCGTTAATATACCGTGGAGTGATAGTTTGCCCTACAATTCATTGCATGGCCAGCAGATCATATTTCTATGAAATGTGTTAACAGTTTATCACCGCTGGTTTATGATTTTAATTCTAAATTATTTCTATGAAAGCATCTGAAACCAGGGGACTGAGATAAACAAATTTTGCAGTCAATGATTGAATTTATGGTAATTTGTTGCAATTTGTTAGAGAGAATTAGAAGGTTTAAGTTAAAATGAGAGAAACTTTTTAAGCGGTTGTGAAATTTGGATCCTTACCATTCCAAATGCAAAGAATCCTCTTTCCACTGCAATCCCTCGCCTGAAACCCCTTCAAAATGTTAAATAGAGTGAACAACAGTTTTTTTTTTCAAAAATCCAATGATATATTTATAACACAAGGCGAAAACATCATATTTTCCCGAGGTACAAACCACTTTAAATCAAATTTTGAGTACTATGGAGACACTGACTCTAAATATGTAATTTTTTCCTCTCGATTCTTGTTTTCATAAGTGTTTTTGAAAATACGCATGCATGGTGCGTCCTGATATCCAGCAATTGGTAATAGTCCCCAACGGTTGTTGAAAATGGTAATAACTAAATATTGGAATCACCAATCCTAGTGTTATATACCTGTTGATACTGACGGTTTCGAAAAGTCCAGGGACTGCTCCACGAGAACCAACACATTGTTTTGGTTCTTCGTTTGTTTTGGTCAATTATATTGAGAACAATAGCGATTGATCATCGATGATTGCAGATGAAAGGTGATGATGATAAACACGGTACAAATGTTCACATCATTACACGCTTATTGAAATGAAACAACTGTTGCCAGATATTCTGAGTGATTATTCAGATTATCACACGATAATGAGAACATCAATAGTGAAGATAGTAAATATGAAGAATGAGAATGATAAATATCTATCGCTAAATTTTCCAACCATTCATTGTAGAAAACAGATCTTTTTGTCATTTTTTCTAGACATTTGGATGTCTAAAACCGTATGCTTTTCTTGTGTGATGGATATGTATGTCATATCCGTACGGTAAATCCTGGGTTAGGTAGTAAGGTAAAATCCCTTTTTTATTGTATGCACAAACATAATGCTGTTATATGCAAACCTCTGTTTGACTGATATTCACTGTCAAGTCTAATGTCGTTTTCATTTTTCTCCACTGGCGCGGGGCAAAACTGTCTCAGAATAATCAAACAGAATCGTCACCCGGGACGATGCAAATATATGGTTGCTATAGTCAACCTTATGCTGACCCCCAACACTGACAACTTTTACGGGTTGCAATCGCCTGCTTGAGGTTCAAACCTCGGGCAAAACTAGTGGACTTCTGAATTAATAAACGAACACAATAACAGCAGTTAGGGCAAAACTCGTGGATAACTAGGTTGCCACTGGCAATAAACGAAATCACTATAACATTATGACACTTGGAGTATAACTGTTGCAGCGGATGACAACTCTCATTTTTTTGTTTTATATTCTCTGCAATTGTTTAATTTGCGTATCAGAAGCGTGAAGTAGATTTGTAGAGCAATAATTAAAATGCGGCATAGTGACCGATTTCACATAAATAATTTTCGACCAGAAGGTCAAATACCTGATTATCCAGCAGAGGACATCCACTTAGTGTCAATTTTTTATTGTATAATCTACATGATCAATGAAATTTAGCTTATCATCGATAGAATTCCCAGGTATTTGATCTTACGCACTGTATCAATCACACATCGATCGATCAGTAAGCTTGGACAATCCACCATTTTACGACTTCCAATTATCATTCAGTTTGTTTTGTTAAGACTCAGACATAATTTCCTTTGTTTCAGGAAATCATTAATGTTTTCCAAATAAGCATTTGCTTTTTCCATTATGAGCTCTAAATTATTACCAGTCTAATAAGACTGCATCATCCACGAACAACTTAAGGTGGCCGTACTGCAGACACATTTTCAAGTCATTTATGTATAAAATAAATAAAACTGGTCCAAAGATACTGCCTTGAGGGACTCCTAATATATTTTCTCTGTATTGAGAGTAGACCGAACCAAACTTAGTTCTTTGCACCCTTTTATCTAGGCAACTTTGATTTATGACTGTGCCACTAATACCAATTCTGATTTACACCTACAAAAGCTTGTTCGATCTATTGTTTCAAACGCTCTGTTAAAATCAAGGAATACCGCTACAATGTAGCTACCCTTTTCGATATTAACTTTCCAGTTACGTAATAAACAATTTACTGCAGTCTCCGTAGAATGATGTTTGCTGAATCTAGACTGTTCCTCGATTAATTTGTTTTCTGTCTCAATGAAAGATAACACTTATCGTTTTACTGCTTACTGTAGCACTTTGTCTTGTAACTCCAACATGTTTATTGACCGGTATAATGATGACTCTCACGTATTTTTCTGTTTTGGTACTGGAATGACAGTTGGAAATTTCCATGTATCTGGCATGATACTTGATGGCAGACTGGTGTTAATAATTTCGATCAACTGATTTTCTTATACTGTTTGATAAATCTCATCACTTTTGGTCACCTTAGACTGAAAGCCGTGTTAGCCCCTCCTTTGTTTGTCATTAAATATAAAATGTTGCCAGTTTGTTATGTTTGTTGTAAAAATGTTACAGTTTTTCGTGGGAAAAATTTATTCTCTTGTGATCTTTTTATTTTTGATCGATCAGTAGATAAGTTGTTTTCTATTCGTGTCCGTAATGGTCTGCCCAAACACTGTTAGAGAATCTTGAAAACTCTAAGTGAGACATTATCATTGTATGTTGTGGGATTCATGTTGCCCACTATCTCGTAAAACTCTTGCATGAACGAGCTCAAAACTACCACAGTTGTAATCTACCTGACTTCATCTGACATTTAAAACAATTGCAATACTATCATGGATTTCAATGACACTTTCGATTAAATTGTTGTTGAATTTCTCAGCAATTTTTTTTATTGATTCGTATATTCAACGCCTTCCAAACAAACTGTCTCAACTATGACACTGCTTGAATTCGCCAAGCGTTTAATAGTTTTCCATAAAAATTTCCCATTATTCTTGTTAACAACTTACTCATTTTGAACTGAAAATTTTTTCACTTATTTTTTATCTTTTGTGAGTATTCGTTACGAACCCATCGCCACTAATATTCCTGACTCATAAATTGTTTATTTAAGGGGGGGGGTAGGGTCTAACACTTTAAAAAAATCGATTTTTTTATTTTTTTATTTTCTTATTGTAAAACATTTCAAGAATGTTGTGTCAAATTTTCAAATCAATTGAAGCAAAACTGTAGAAGTTATAGGCCTTTATCTCCTTCTATCTAATACTGCAAGAAAGCAAGAGCAGAAACTTCAAACGCGTTTTTCTCGAAAGCACATTTTTAAAGTCCGTGGACATCGTCACTTGAAAACTACTTATCCGATTCTTTTCAAATTTGGAACATGTTTTCTACATATAAAATACCAGACCCCAACGTTTTTCTTTTTTGATTTTTTTACTTTGGGGAGATTTTAGAGGTGAAAAATGGCGGATTTTTAAGTGAAAAATCGTAGTTTTTACTTCAAACAGCCACAAAAATTTCATAAAAATATTTTTAAGTTAAATAAAAACGTTGGGGTCGAGAAAAACATCTATTAAAAATATTTTGCTCTGATTTTTTGACTTCAGATGATTCTGTGCTGAGATACAGTGTCCACCGCAAATCCTGTTTTCTAAAAGGCATCCTCGAAAATGCTCCGTCACCGGCTCATTTTTCAATATTTTTCTACGAAAAAATTACTAAATGTTCTTTTAACAATGCTTTGTATAATGCAAAAAATTTGAATACATTTGTTTGAACGATATCTCTAGAAAAAAATCGTGAAAATGGTGTTTTTTTTATACCCGTTAGACCCTACCCCCCCCTTAAATTGTTTCTTCTTCTTTGCAACTATCAGATCTCCACTGTACCAGTTAATGACATATGTTTTACTCACGCATCGTTCATTTACAGGGGTTTTTACACTGTCTTCCAGAAGAAACTCGAAACGGTTCACTAACTCGTTAAAATCCGTACTATTTGGTGAGGATATCCCAGACCTAAGAATCTAACATAAATCGATTCTGTTGTATCGACTCCAGTCGTTTACGATTTGGCTACTTGTAGTTTTAGCCTCATTTAAGTTCATACCGACATAAACACTAACTGACTCATGATCTGACAAACGCAAATCCAAATAGATAGAAGCCTTAGCTAATTCAACATTAGTTATCATCAGATCTATTCTAGTACTAGAGGTGAGCGTTATTCTGGTATCTTGTGATACAACTTGTCGGAAATCACACTCATCCATAACTCTTTTCAATTCTCTGCACTTGGCATTATTATTGAAGTTGATATTAATATGGCCACAAAAAATATAGTCAATTTCGTCAACCACAACTTCACTCAACCAGAGGTTTTCCAAAATGTCCATTAAACGAGCGTTACTTGCACTAGGCGAATAGTAGGTACATTCCACCGACGATGATACTTTTTCATTCCACTCTTAATTTTAAGATAAGTAGGGAACATGCCCTATTATGCGCCACCTAAGCGAATCGCTGATTTTCTATGTATTCCACGTACAAATTGTGTTGAAAATGGGTGCAATCGATGAAGAAAAGTGTTTTCTACAAATGCCTATGATATTTTATTACTCAAATTGCTATAGTTGCTTCAAAAACTTGATTTTTAAAAACCATATTCAAAGCCACAGAACAAAACTGTGTTGCAAATACGCGCCGCTGTGTATTTAATACGCGCCTAGCAGCCGAACACACCCGAAAGCAGCCGAAGGCCAAAAACACACCAATACTTACAGACACTTTGACTGAAAAGAAAATCAAAATGGACTAATCAAAATTTTGAAAAAAATGAAAAGTAGATTTTTTGGGCTGAATTAACGCTCAAAATATGGTGAAGTCAGAATCTTCTACCAATAGATTGAAGATGCTATAAGGCTCCATCACTGCATACATTTAAATGGTACTCTGAGGAGGAAGGAACTATGAGCTGAACTCGGTGAGATTGTTTAATTTATAGGAATTTATGAAACATATCATTATTATTTTATACACAAGTCTTACTTGCCATGTAAGATCCCCCATATCTAAAACCCTCCCCAACCCTCTCTGAAACAGCTTCATGGGTCGTATGAGTTCTCTACACCTAAAGAGTTTATTTCGCTGTTTCAGCACTTCCCTATCATGATTACATTGACTTGCCGTGGTGTGCATTATAGTACCTCACTGAAAATCAAAGCGGCACTTGGAATAAGTATTGAATCCAGACACTTATTTTGGCATCTCGTGTTGGCTCTGATTAACAGTTGTACTTTATGTATCAGCCAATGCAAGATGTGTGTAGTCACCCCCTGCTATGCTATGAATTAACGCTCAAAATATGGTTTTAGACTTTTTGTTCATTTTCAATGAAAATTGGCCTTTTTGAAAAAATTAATGCTATTTTCAGCCTTCTACGATTGGCGCGTTATAACGAGCGCATAGGCCGTGATAGAACATACCCATAAAAAGCATACCTTTGCGAGTTCAGTATGACTTTTTAGCATAAAATCATAGTTTAGATTCTCCTCTATCGATGTGTCAGAAAATATTGTCTTATTCGTTTTTCTCTGCTTGGTGACACCTTATTGAAAGTGTTTCAAAATTTAGATCAAAATGACGAAAAACCTAAATTGTGAAATTATCACGACACAGGGGCATTTTAAGGAAAAATTCATACTTGCCATGACCAATCACAGCATTTAGAACAAATTGGTAATATTTTGCAGGCTTCAAATGTTTCAGATTCTTCAAAACAAAGGTGGCGCGTATTAGCCACATGGGGCGTTATATGAACTTTTCCCCTATCCCCTATCCAAATCATTTCAAGATAAACATTCAACAAAATATCTACAGTAATTTCTCGATTTTATCACTGTTCGATTTTATCAATACTCGCCAAATTCACGCTCGATTTTATCACGCTTTGTAAGAAATCATTCAGAAAGCGTTTCCAGGACCTTAGTTTTCGTTCAAAAGCGTAGAGCATCTTTGTTCATGATATTTTTATGGTTTATGTCATGGTATAAAGGTATTCAATTATATGAAAATGCCATTGAACTGTTTATTTTAGCTATATAGTGTTTAAAATCATCATTTGGATTTAAAAAACATTTATAATAATCGACATAAGTACTTTAACGTCACGCTAATGCTAGTGTTGTCACTTGTGCTTGGTTAGCCGCTCTAAAAAAGTAAACTTTTTTGGTTTTGGGAATTATTCAAAGATGTGGATAAATTTAAGCGTTTTTGAAAAGAGATAATTTTCTCTGATTTCTTTGTTGAATTTGTTTATTTGAAAAGACGACATGCGAAATTCTGATTGGACAGCCTTTAGTATTGTCTGAATAGATAATTTTGGAAGATCAAAATGAAATTCAGCAAGCATTGCCTTAAAATATGTAAACAGGACTAAAATTTCTGCTATTCTACATATGAAAAACAAAGGATTATCTACCCGCATAAAGCTAATTTCGAGAAACACACTTTAAAAGTCTAAATTGAACAAATTTTAAAATATTTTTCACAAAAGTAAACTTTTTAGTTAATCAAAGGTGTAAAAATTAAAATATTGAAATTTGTAGAAGTAAATTTTTTGATGCATTTAAACTCTTTTTTAAAACCGAAATAAAAGTTAACGACTGTTAAATTTTTTTAAAATTTAAATAACTTACTTGATTTTATGAAATGAATATTCAATAGAGTTTTATTTCAAGAAAAAATCTTATAACTGCTATAGAGAAGAATAATTTTATCTGAAATTGATTTTGTGAGTTTATTAATCTTTGATTATTACATCGTCTGATCAACATTTATTGATACAGAACGTTTCCAAAACTGAAAACATTATAAATTATTGATAAAAGACAGTAAAAATACTTTTTCCACTTTAATTTTTAGTTTCGCCAAATTCACGGTTTCGCCATATTCACGGTGAAATTTTTTTTGACCGTGATAAAATCGAAAAAGTACTGTACTTTAAATGTACACGGTATTTTTAAGCGACTTTTTTACGCGGATTTTCGAATTAACACGGTTTTTTAACCTGGATTTCGCGAATTACACGGTTTTTGAGAGAAAATATTCTAAGACTTTTTCAAAGGAAAAAACTTTGAATCTTTTGTAGTTGGGAAAATCTTAGCTCTGAGACTAAGAACGTAATACATGAGACCTGAGACCTGAGACCTGAGACTTGAGACCTGAAACCTGAGAGATGAGACCTGAGACATGAGACCTGAAATATGAGACCTGAGATATGAGACATGAGACCTGAGCCATGAGACCTGAGACATGAGACCTGAGACATGAGACATGAGACATGAGATACGAGACGAAGAAAAGGAACTCACCGAGGAACACAGTAAAAGGGAGCCTGATAAAAAAGATTAAAAAGCTGAATTTACTTCAATCCGCATAATGTGTATTGTTTTATCGATCTAAATTCCACACTGTCAAATAAGCCTCACTTTATTCTACTGTTCTGTTTTCCTTATTGGTTTAGTTTTTTATCTTAAAAATAAACGATCATTGTACGCAAATATTTAAATTATCATGGTTCTTTTGCGTTTATTTTTAATAACGTGCATTTTTTGCGCGGATAATTTAATTAAGATACATGTTTTCGGGGATTTCGAACTACGGGGTTTTTTATGCGGATTTTCGAATTAACGAGGTTTTTTACGCGGATTTTCGAATTAACGCGGTTTTTTTTACGCGGATTTTCGAATTAACGCGGATTTTTACGCGGGACGAAAACCCCGCGTAAAAAAAACTCTGTGTTTTCTGCACAAACATTGTGACTCCTCCTGTATGATTCGATAGCGAGAAACAAGGGAACATTGTTGTTCAAGCCAATTGTCATCGGCTTGAAGAATGTTGTAGTTCCGGAAATTTCAAGAGTTTGTAGCAAATGGTTATTCTCACGTGCATCGAATGTTCTGGAATTTCTATTTCGTTCCACACAATTTGCGCTCACCAAAGGTTCCAGAATCATCCTTTGTATATTAGTTAGCGCGTAGCGGGAACATTCCAGAAGGTTCTATGGCGCGTATAAATAGAGCCTCGCATTGCAAGGCACATCAGTTGAAGTTAAGAATCCGCGGATTGAGTATCGTAACACCTTCTAAGTTATAAAGTGTGAAGAGAAATAGTGAAATATAGAGAAAAAAAACCTTAAGTTGAAGTGTTGTGTCGTCCTTAATTCTTTCGATTCAAAAATACAGTCCAATTGCCCAAACAATTGTTGTTCACACTCGTAACTTCAAGCAGGGTTTGATATATCTAATTTCGTAGAATCTGTGTTTTCGATACAATTGAAATTATAACAATTGGTACATTTTTCATACTCAGCCGCACATTGATTTGTTTCATGATTCTTTGTGCATCTAGCACAACAAAGCTGATCCTTACAGATGTCAGCTTTATAGCCAAATTTTGAGCAATTGTAACACCAAAGCACACTTATTGCTTAGTAAACTTTACATCTTTCCCAACCAATATTGACTTTAGTTGTGAAGTTGTGAAAGTTTCCAGATCAACATCAATTGTGGCAATCATTGGACTGTGTTTCCACTTTTTATTTTTCTCAGTTTTACTGTTATGATGTCTAATTTTCTCAATTTTTTTTGTTTTAAAATTTTTTTTTCTATGAACTCCTGATCGTTGAAGCTGCCTGTTTTTTTCAAATCCCACAACTTTTAGCTTTGGGCTTGTCAACGATGTATGTACTTAAGGACTAGACTGACGCAAACTGAATTAAGTTAACTCTATTCCACCACTGAAACTTGCGTATTCAACAATACCGTTAACCGATTTTTGGCAAAACATACCAATTTCATACCGATTTTTAAGATTTTTATCCAAATATGAAAATTCACTTTACACTCCAGAAGATTTATTGAGTTTTGCTTTAAAAAAAAGTGTTAAAATGTCATACGAAATCGGCTGATAATTAGAATGGGTCCTTTGGGCAAGCCAAACGTTTTTAGAATCCAAATATTCTGGTGTACGTGGTATTTTTTAGTCCACCATTCCCATGCCGTTCGGAAAAATCCGTTCAAATTTATGTTGTTTTTGTTTGATTCGAAGTTTATTTTCGCTCCTTTGGCCACAAATGTTGTCTGATTTGATGATTTTGAATTTATTCTGTAGGTATTTGATTTTAATTTCCAATCATTTTAACACAAGGTTGACAAGTTGTAGTGAACTTCTCAATGCCGACTACTAATGAAAAACGAACCGAAAAAAATCTCTATTTCACCCCCGATGTTGACGACATTTTAAATCTTAAGAATAAAATGAAATCTAGAAATTTTACACCTGAAAGAACTACTGAATTACGAGTACTTTCCATTCAAAGTTGTGTAAAATTCTTAGTTTTTGTAGAAAATAGAAATCTTTAAAAACGTATGTTGCCTTTTCAACCACCAACTTTTCCTTAAAACTATGGAAAGCTAAACAAAATTATTTGGCGTAGGAAGTAAACCTACAACCACATGAACATTTTTTTTTTGCTAATAGCTTCGGAAATTATCATGATTGCATTTTCATCAACCAATCTTAAACAATGTTCTTAATTGATATGCAAAAACCCCCCTCGGCTAATCCATCATTTGTCAGGGACCCCAACTTCAATTCAGTATAAATTCCCCCAAAATAAGTCCTATCAAAAACACCGATCAACCCACCGTTAACCGACTGAAACGGTTCTTGGCCGGGGCTGCATCGAAATATGTATTAAATCGTTTAATGGCGGAAGATTTAAGATAGGCTGCTTTTTATGAGTCGCACTTGCGTCGTTTGGACAGCCGGCCGTCGAAAAGGGGGAGGCCAATGAAGGAACACAAGCACTCGGGGAAAAGGGACAAAGGCTAATAAATGAAAGAAAAAATACGAGGTAAAATAATCTCTGAAAATATAAAAAATGCAACTTCAACTCTCTTGACACATATGCCGATCATCATCATCGTCGTCGTGTCCAGGTCCCCAGGTCATCGTTCCACGAGCATGTTCCCTGGATCCGTGCTTTGCCTTTGCTTGACGACTCCGTTGTTGATGCCGATTTTGATGTCGATGTTGAAGTTTTGATGGCGCGATGATCATGATGTGTGCCGTTCCCTTCAAATTGTTGAGATAAGTAATGCACTGCATATCGGCCGGGGATTGTTTTTTGCACTTGAAGGCGATCTCGATGTTCGATGTCGGCTAAGTATACCTTTAAATGTATAGGAACTTTTTCAAAACTTCGTTAAAGATCTGCCAAATATTTCAAAAACAGCATAAAATCTAAAATAGTTCGAATAACGGGTATGACATTAAGATGAATTAGATAAACTTCATTTCACGTCAGGTTTCAGCATAACATGTGACAAAATTGTAGGGGAGAGTCAATCCAATTACCATCGTCGTTGCTTTGCGTGAGTATATATTCCAATATATCTATATGTTATTAACTTGTGTACGCATCGTAGCATTTTTTATACAAATAAACAAATTTGCAAATCATAGCTTTTGGGGACTAATGGGCCACATATGGTGGGTTATTTAGGCCACATATATTGTGGTGTTTTTAGACACATGCATAACTTGAAATCGATTTTTACTATCTGTAAATTTTGAGGTTATGTATTGGCTTTTCGGTCTTATCAGGTCAATTATAACACTTTTTATATGTGCTTCATCCAACGTTTCGAATTATATTAATTCTTTATCAAGGAATCGGACATTCGTGTTATTGTCCAAAGCAGATGCACTCCTACAGCGTTCATCAATCGTCGGGATTCTGGGTGTCCAATATTCTGGTATCGGCCAGGGCGTCGGCGCCTACTCCGTCGTTTTGGAACACGTCCGTGGCAAAACTTCTATCACTCGACTCACTGTTTGTTATTATAATAACAAACATTATAATACCAAACAGTGAGTCGAGTGATAGAAGTTTTGCCACGGACGTGTTCCAAAACGACGGAGTAGGCGCCGACGCCCTGGCCGATACCAGAATATTGGACACCCAGAATCCCGACGATTGATGAACGCTGTAGGAGTGCATCTGCTTTGGACAATAACACGAATGTCCGATTCCTTGATAAAGAATTAATATAATACGAAACGTTGGATGAAGCACATATAAAAAGTGTTATAATTGACCTGATAAGACCGAAAAGCCAATACATAACCTCAAAATTATTCCCGGTCGAACAACAAACTATCTGTAAAGTTTTCTTATGTCAAATTAGGAAATTTGAAAATATCCGATAAATTTCATTCAATGCGATAGAGACAAATATAAATCATATGTATACATGTAATTTTTCCAAAACATCCGCGAGTTAGATGTTTGAAACAAACGATCATACACAGATCTAATTTTTATTTCGTCACCTGAATTTGCTTTAGATTAATTAAATAAACTATGAAATAACAGTTTCGGGTCAACAAATAAACTTAGCATGTTATTTGGTCATTTTGGATTTGGTGGTGCAACCCCACCATTTTTCGAAATAAAAAAAAAATACTTTTTTGAAAACATTCAGAACTCGAAGAAATAAGTTTTTTTTTATCGAATAAATAGCCTAATGATACATTAGAAATGATGAAAACCAGACCATTTATCTTTTACATTTTCATTTTTTCTTTTATAACAAAGAAGTTATGGAGCAAAGAAATAAAATTGGCCAGTGATATCTCACTTTCCTCTACAGAGGAAAAAATTGAAAATTGAAAAAAACGGAAATGTGTACTTCATGTTGAATAACTAAAATGCAATAGATAGGTCAATTTATCATAATAGTCGTCGGAAAAAAAACTGATCTAGAACCATAACTTACGTTTCGTTTCCTTTGGCAGGGTTGTTTTTATCATCACCATGGGTATGGCTTCCAGATTTTTTTCAGCACGTACCCAGACCGGATAATTCGGGCTATTTGCATCTAAAAACCTGGCAAAACCCGGGCATTTTATTCCAAAATTTCGACTAAAAAGCTGGGTAATATCCGGGCAAATTCGGTTCAAATCTAGGAATTACTCAACAC
The DNA here is from genome assembly GCF_029784155.1 of Uranotaenia lowii. Taxonomy (NCBI): domain Eukaryota; kingdom Metazoa; phylum Arthropoda; class Insecta; order Diptera; family Culicidae; genus Uranotaenia; species Uranotaenia lowii. Next base: position 110,968,906 of record NC_073692.1, read on the forward strand.
AAAACATGAAAAATATTTTTAGTTCATCAGCTTTTTTAAATCGAATTTCACCCTTCAAAAAATTTTTCATGGCTTTTTTTATAAGACTCGTTCAAAAAATTTGATTTGCGACGCATAAATAAAAAAAAATTACAACACAATTTTTTTGTTTGTTTTGGCAAATAAAGTGAATAAATCCGGGCAAAATCCGGGCATTTTTAACTGAAATCCGGGCAACTGGCCGGGCCGGATTTTTGTCAAATTATATGTTAAATATCCCGGCAAACCCGGTTAAACCGAGCAATCTGGCAACCTTAATGATGAGCCAGACATTAGAAACGACCATCCAGAGTTAACGTGTACTGGCAAGCAAATCAAAGCTTGTTGAGCATTAAAAATTTGAAAAAAAAATATTTTGGAGGGTGTTTTTTCCTTCTACTAATCAAAGCGCGTGGAACCGGTGCGGATTTTTGATTGCAATAATTAGCCCTCATTAAGAATTGAAACAGTACTATATTCGCCTGTTAGAAATAAATTAATAAGAACAGCGGTTTTCAAATCGGACTCAAACGTCGCTGGAGGGGGTTGAAAATCTACAAGAATATGCAGTGTGTAAAGTATGGATACAATGATTCATCTTCATTATGAATTTGGGAGAAGACAATTATACGACCATATTATGGAAAATTTAAAACCAAATACAACGCACGAGACATTTTAGTAATTATTTAGTATTTTTGTGCAATTTAATTTCATTGATCAATTTATAAATTTTAAGTTATTATTGTTGATCAATGTGTTCAATTCTAACACCCTATTTTAAGAAAACTAAAAACAACACATTGAAAACATGCAGAATATGCACAATGTTTTGGATTTTCACTAGAAAAAACATGAAAAGAATAAAAAACCAATGTTATCGTTTGATGATAAAAAAGGATATATACATATACGAAAGCTTCTAAAAAATGGTTGGTGTAAAATAAAGATGCCAGATTTTTTTCCGGACCTATCGGGACCGGACAAATAAAGCCAATTTTATCGGTGAACCTGAGAAGTGAATAAATCCGGACTTTTTCCAACGGAATCCGGGCAACCGGGCCGGACCAGACTTACCTCAAATTTTGAGTCAAATGTGCAGGCAAGTCCGGATAAACCCAGGTAACCTAGCAACCTAGCAAATGTTTCTCTTGATGGAATGAATAAGCATTCCAGAAAAAAATATCTAAAAATCTAATAAATTTAATAAATAATCTAATCTATATATATAAAAATGGATTTCTGTCTGTCTGTCTGTAATAATTTCTTGAAATTTAATTTATTTTTGGATGGTGTTGCAACGCACACCGGGTCCGCTAGTCTTTATATAAAAACGAATTTCTGTCTGTCTGTCTGTTCCCTATAGACTCGGAAACTACTGAACCGAGTTGTGTGAAACTTGGCAAATGAGGGTATTGGAGGCAGGAGAAGGTTCCTATTATGGTTTGAGACCTCTCCTACTCTCATGAACGGAGGGAGGGGCCTCACAAAAAAAAATGACAACTATTTGCATAACTCGAGAATTGATGGATTCAAATGGTATCAAATTTGGCATGGGATGGTATTTGGGAACGAGGAATATTTCTATGATTATAAGGTACCCCTTCTCCTCTCAGTGGGGTGATAGGAAGGGGAGAGGGAGGCTACCTTACAATTTTTCTTATAACTGGAAAACTAATCAAGATGTTAACCAAATAAGAACAATATTTGAATGATTATTTGAGACCATTCTCTCATTCCAGTAGAAAGGGGGAGGGGGCCACTTTCATGTTTTTTTACATAACTCAAAAACTAATAATGCAAATGGAACCAAATTTTGCATGGGAAGGTATTTGAATACGAAAAATATTTCTATGATTATTTGAAACCTCTCCCTCTTTCCAGTAGGGAGATATAAAGGGAGAAGGGGCCCTCTTTTTAATTTTTACATAACTCAAATACTAATTAAGCAAATGGAACCAAATTTGGCATGGCCGGGTATTTGGGAACGTGACATGTTCTAATGATTGTTTGAGACCCCTTCCTTCTTCCAGCGGGGAAAAAAGAAAGAGGGAGGGCAGTTTCATACAAATTTTACTGCATAACTCAAGAACTACAACAGCAAATGTAATCAAATTTAGCATGGAATGATGTTTGGGTACGAGAAATGCTTCTATGAATATTTTGGTATCCCTCACTCCTTCAAAGTGGTGGATGAAAAGGGGGAGGAGAGGTCTCCCTCACAACTTTCAGTTTAACTGGAGAGTTGATCGAGCAAATTGAACCATATTTGGCATATGAGGGTATTTGAATACGAAAAATGTTTCTATCATAAATTAAAGCCCCACCTTTTTTAGCGGGAAATATAAGGGGGGAACGGGGGTCTCCCATACAATTTTTTAGCATAACTCGAGAATTAATCGAGCAAATTAATCCAAATTTGGAATCAAAAAGTATTTGAGTACGAAAAATACTTTTTCTATGTGAAAAAATTTCTTTCTTGCAGTAGGATGATAGAATAGGGAATATAGGAAGGGAAGAGGATGCTAACATTTAATTTTTTTTATACAAAATCCGAGAAATGGACAAAACTTAACATGGAAAATCATTTTGGTCTGATTCTATAATTATCTGACACACAATCCTCCTTTCAGTGAGTAGGTATTTAGGAGGAGGGAGGTGAGCCCAATACAATTTTGTTGGCATAAGTTCTCAATTCATGCTAACGAAGCCAACAAATGGAGACAAATATGGCATGAAAGGTACTTGGTTACGAGATATGTTTCTACGATTGTTATAGACCCTTACGCTTTACAGTGTAGAGAGGGGAAGAAAGGAGGAGGCTCCAAATAAATTTTATTGTAAAGCTTAAAAACTTATCAACCTCCATTCAGCAGGGGGTGAAGGACGGGAAAGGGGGCTCCCTAATCAGTTTTTTAGTATAAATCCAGAACAAATAAAAAAATAAACATATTTTATAAGTTAGATTGTTTGTGTACGATTAATTTGAGACCCTCCAGACAGATGAAAATTATTAGATTTTTAACACAAATTCATAGAGCAAGATTCAGAATATAAGTTTAAGTTATCTTTGTGTAAAAATTCGGAATTGAAGCTGCAGCACACATTTTATAGTGGTTGCTTATGAATTATTTCATAAATTTTATTTAAAATAATGCAAATAAAACAATTAAAATTAGAATAATTTTTGAAAATATTATTTGATTTTAAAGTGTTGCAAAGCACACCGGGTCAGCAAATTACCTATAAAAGAAAAAACAAATATATGAAAGAATAATAAGCCATATTTTTACCAAAAGCAGGCCGTTTATTTTTTCTGAATGTGATGAAAGAAATTCAAATTTTGACAATTTGAGACCTAAAAAAATGGCTTTTAAACATGGCAAAACAGTTTTGAGATACATATGTTACTCCTGATCAAGGTTTTTGATAGATTTCCTAAAATAAATCATATTATTAAAGTTCCTTAGATTACACTAGAAATTTTGTCTTCCGAAATTTAATAAAAAAAAAAAATGCTGCTCATTAGATTTTCAAATTTCAAGCGAATTATAACGCACCCAAACTTAATTTTCATTTCAAAATAAGAATATGGGACCAATCTTTAAAAATATATCATAATTGAACATTGGAAAAATAATTGTAAACAATTGAACAATTGATTTCCAGCCAAAATGAATCCCAAATCCTAATCAATATTCATGACTTTAATTCAAAACATTGATTCGTTTTTTTATCTTGAACTTTATGGTGATTATTCTCAGTTTAAAAATTTAAAAATGGAAAGCAAAAAGACAATTTTTTTATTCAAAACATAGTTTAATATAAAATATATAAAACATCGAAAATCAAAACGTCAGTGCGCCCTCTGCAGCATACGAGCCCGTATATATCCTCGAAGTTATTTTTCTCATTTTCAGCATAATTCGGTACTGTAACAGATTTCAATTAGTTTTAATTGAAGAAATTCTATCTTTCTTTTAAAATATTCGATTTAATTAACATGACAGTGGATTGTAGCCTTTCTTACAGTCTGTAAATTATAAAATAGGACACTAAATAATAAACAAATGATACAATTCTGAATTCTGAATCATTCAATTATGATAAAAGAATAACGAGCGCAGTAAATCCATAATGAACTCATCAATTCAAAGATAATTTGAAACTCATTGGTGGTTTTTTGGACGGCTGGATCCTGGAAAATCGTAAATGATCTCGTTTAAATGATTTTTTTTTTTCAAATTAGAATAATTTCAATGAACTCTTTTTGGAATTAAAACTTTTCAAGTGAAGAAAACGAGGATAGCGAAAAAATAATTACGTGAAATCATTATCGTTAAATACGATGCAGTAACGAAGAGTAGAAAAATAGTCGATTAAACTATTGATTATGTAAATTTTATGAATTTTGACAGTTTTTGTCAATATTTTCAATTTTGTTATTTTGTTGTTGTAGATATTTTGATCAATTTTATTAAACTCTTTCTTCTGTAATTTTTGTCAATTTTGTTAACAGAGATAACTGAGTTTTATTATTATTATTTTTTTTGGTATATTTTTGTAATATGAAAAATGAATAAAACTTTTGATAAAATTTATAAATTCGACCAAATTTAAAACATTAAGAACATTGACAGAAATATCAAAAATTTCAGAAAATGGTAAATTTAAAAAACGAACCAAAGTGATAGAAATTACAAAATAAGCTTACAGACAAATTGGCCAAATTTTAAAAAATTACTATAAATTATAAAGCTTACGAAATGCACAAAAATAGCGAAATGAATTAGATAAACAATAGTGACAAAAATTGTGTAAAGTATGAAAAATACCAAAATTTGCTGTATAGACAAAATTAACAAAATAAATAAATTTACTAATTGAAAGTATTGAAAAAATTGGAAAAAAACTAAATTGGTCAAATTGACAAATTTGACAAAAATAACATAAACGAAAAAAAAAAATCGAAGACAAATAAGAAAATTGGAAAAAAATCAAAAATTGACAGAAGTGATCTAACTGATAAATTTGAACACATTGAAAAAGTTGACGCAATTGTTTGTTTTGATAAAATAAAAAAAAACATAATTGACAAATTTGACAAAAATAACGATTACAAGTATTACTTTTTTGACAACACTGGCGATGTTGAAAAAATCGACAAAACTTGTAAGCTTGTTCTACTATTTATGTCATTTTTGTTAATTTCGTCAATTTTATTAACTTTATATTTTTGCAGTTTTTATTAATTGAGTAATTTTTGACATTGCCTTTTTTGTTATTTTAATCATACTTGTAAAAATTTTTATTTTTGTCATTTCTGTAATTCTTTTTGTTTTTGAAAAATTCACCATTTTTTAAATTTTTATCATTTTTGTCATTCATTGTTCAATTTGTCCAATTTTTTATATATGTCATTTTTTTCAATTTTGCCAAATCGGTCATTCTTTTCAATTAAGCAGATTTTGACAAATTTTTTAATCTGTCATTTTCGTCATTTTTAACCTTTTATCCTTTTAGGACTTTTTGTCATTTTTGTCATTTTTGTCATTTTTGTCATTTTTGTCATTTTTGTCATTTTTGTCATTTTTGTCATTTTTGTCATTTTTGTCATTTTTGTCATTTTTGTCATTTTTGTCATTTTTGTCATTTTTGTCATTTTTGTCATTTTTGTCATTTTTGTCATTTTTGTCATTTTTGTCATTTTTGTCATTTTTGTCATTTTTGTCATTTTTGTCATTTTTGTCATTTTTGTCATTTTTGTCATTTTTGTCATTTTTGATTTAATTAATATTTAAAAAAAGGTTTGAGGAACCTCTTGGCTGAATGAAAAACTGTTTTCAAAAGGTATCTAATCGACAAATTTCTTTAAATTAAGCAACAGTATTTGAAAACCCCAAATACCTTCTTGTATTTCACTAGCCAGTTGCTAGCATTTTCGGTTGATAATCCACTGCAGATGCTAACAAGAGGCTAGTGAAATATTAGTAGATATCTGATTTGAAATTTTACACAAACAAGCTAAAGGAGTTTTATAAAATTCATTATTTAAAACCAAAACGATCTCCACAAAACATCCTCACAAAACTTCCTGAATGAATGCTCCAAAAAGTCCCAAAATGATGAACGACCGATTCGATCCAAAAGTGAATCGATAATCTTTGATTCGTCTGCCTGTGCCTGAATGTTGGTTTGTTAATGTTGTTTTTTTTTTATTTGCTGCTTTTCAGATATCTTTGGAAGGGCACAAAGTGCAACCACATGGATGCGTGGTCATGGTCAACTTGCTCAGCTCATCCTGCCCTGCCGAAGGACTTCTCCCGAACACTTGGTTGACTCATACATGATGCGGAAAGTTGCAACCAAAAACTGTCTACCGATACATATAAAATTCATTCCTACATATAGTTACAGGCCTACACACAAACATATACTTGTTAAAGTCACAAAGTTGAGCATAAAACCGGTAAACCACGCACTTCCAGCCAGGAGCCAGACCATGGGAAAACCGGTTGCCTAAAGAACCAGAATGCTTCGGAACTCCAGGAGAAGGTTTAAGAAGAAATCACCAGCAATGAATGGAGGGCGGTTTGCGGAGGTTGGGGAAAATACTTTGATTTACGCTCTGTTTGACCGGCCGGGACCAAACGGGTGACCAAATATTGTCGTATCTCTAGACCGTAAGCCTTGTTGCAAATCGATCCGGCATCCGGCTTCTCATCCGAGGCCGAGAATCCACATCCATGCAGCCTGAAGACGGACGGTGCATTTTCTTCTTTCCATTTTTCTTAGTTATTGATTCTTCTCTTCCCAAGATACGTTTGACATTTGGTGGGTTCAACGATTTGTGTTAAACCACCTCTTCTGATTGGGTAATTTATGGAGTTTTTGGTGCACTCTTAGCCATACATAAAGCTGGCTGGTGCAGCCCGATTTCAACCTCTGGACGGAAGGTTGCAGTTTCGCTTTCAGTTATCGGGTGTTTTCGGACATTTGCATGTTTACCGAATTGCTTAATTTCCTTCGGGTATGTGATGAAAAATGTTGGCTTTCAGGTGCCAATTACAGTTTTTATTCATTTCCAGTTTTTGATCTCTTTGAAAGACGTTTATGTTAAAGATTTTAAAAATTCTAGACAGAATATTAAGTAGTTACTTAAAACAAAGCAAACCTTTTCCCATAATTTCCCTATAGATAGGACATATCTCGAACACAATTTAGGACTCAGAGAGGTAATTCTTAACAAGCAACGAGAGTGCCTTTATGGGCAGGGTCCAAAAACTATTGAAATGTAAAAGTCTATCATTGTATTGATAACTTACAATAATAAATTGGCAGTCAAAATGTATAAATACTGTCATAACAGTCGTTAACATTTTTGTCTCTGAGAAACGAAAATCGTTTAAAGCACGGTGTCTTTTTTGGTGACCATTATAATGGAAAATTCAGCATCTCTGAAAATTTGCCTGATGGGAAATGCACCCTTACTTTTAAACTTTTTTAGTAAGGTTGCGTAACGTCGGCCAATTTTTGTTCTGACTCGTAGGCCAATTATGGGAGTTTTTGCTGGGCATCAGCCGCTTTCGTAGGTCTAGCAAACAAGCTGATTGAAAGATTGTCTAAAAAAATTATTTAATTAGATGATTGATATGACGACAAGGTAACCCTACGAAAACGACTTGAAAAGTCGATTGATCAGGAAATTACTTTTCAAGATTTTTCACCACCTATCCTATTTTTTTATAATGTTCAAGCTCCAAGCATGACTCTCTCAATTGCAAAATGTTCGAATGGTTGTTTTCAATCTAAAGCTTAGTTCATTTAGAAATGGGATACTTTCTTTTGCTGATAGTTAATTTCCTAGCTATCGAACGTACAAAATTTTGACCGCATTTTGTTGCCTGTGAAAAGTATTATCTGACCTATTTTTTTTTCAAATAGTGGAATTCACGCGTATATATTCGAGATATTTACGATGCAAGAGAAAAACAAAAAAGAAATATTTTGAACAGTTTTTTTAAATCCCTTATTATTATATCGATAGCTGGCAAAACCGATCATTTTTCAATCGAATTCTGTGTGTGAGTGGTGCAAAAGTTTGCAAACACTGTCAAAAATGTCCATAAAGTTCGAATCATACGTTGGAGTGAAGTACATGATCGGCAACAACGGTTAAGGGTCAATAGGGAAACCAAAGCCAATACCAGAGTTTTAAATTTTAATGAACGAAAAAGTAATAGCAGATCATTCAAATGGCCCACACATTTTTCTCCGATAAGCTGAAATAATTTCCTAGGTATTGAGTCATTAAAACCTAACTGCCGCAGCCCGTGGCGTAGTAGATAGCCTTCAAGTCTTCTAAGTCAGCGGGTATGAGATCGAACCCCGGTCACGGCATATATAGTACATTTTCTGTGGGTTGGTGGTTTCAGCATTTGTAAGATGCTAGAAAAATGAACGCTTAGAGTTAAGAAAAAGGAATCTCTTCGAGGAAACTTGTGCCCGTTTTTTAAACAACTATGTGTTAAAGATCCAGAGCTCGTAAGCTGTATAGCCGGTTCTGAGGCAATGCGACAGGGACGATTTATTTATTTACTAGCTGACCCGGTGTGCTTTGCTACACCTTCAAAAATTTTTGAAACTTGTGGTACCTAGTTATTTAACTTGTTATTTGTTTGCACAAAATTTTAAGTTCAATTTCAATATCATTAAATTTTTTTTCAAAATGAATTTGCAAATTTTTTACTTTGAAATCTTAATTATTTTTTTTAAATCCGTGTTTTAATCCTTTTTATGACTCTGAATTTCTTTGCTTAAAAAGTTTATAACTTATGCCAAAATATTTTTTTTATAAATATGAAACTTTGTCAAACTATCATGTGAGCATTTTCAGTAACAAAATAACATCATGGGACATTTATTTTACCTATTCGTTCTCGAATTATCATACGAATTACCCCCATTCCTATATCCCTAATTGAAAGAAGGTGGGTCTCATAACATCAGAAAAACACTTCTTGTATACAAATACGATCCCACGTCTTATATGGCCCCATTCTCGATAAGTTCTCGAGTTATTCAAAAAATTGGTGTCTCTCTCCCTACTGTATATCTCCCCTCTGGCAAGAGAAGGGGTTTTCAAACCATCGAAGAAACATTGCTTGTACACAAATTTGCTCCCATGATAATTTAATTCTATTTTCTTGATAAGTTTTAGAAATATTATACAAATTTTATCAATGCCCTCTTTTCCCTCTATATCGTTCCACTGATTTGTGGTAGTGATGCTAAACTACCGGAAAAAAACATATCTTGAGCTCGAATACCCCCTCATGCCAAATTTGGTTTCGATTGATTTATAAGTTGTCGAGTTATGCTATAAAATTTGTATCGGAGCCGCTCTTCCTACCTATCCCCTACCTGGAAGAACAGGATAAAGATTGAACATTCCGTGTATTCAAATACACTCCTATGCCAAATTCTTCCCCAGTTGCTAAATTGAATGATTGTTCCATTTGTTAGATAAGTTTTTGGTTTATGCAAAACAATCATACATATATGAGCTTCCGTCTTCCCTAACTGCATTCTCAATTGAAGGAGAAAGAAGTCTCAAATAAGCTAATAACCATTTTACGTATTCATGCCAAAGCTTTCCCATGCCAAAGTTGTTTCCATTTGCTTGATTAGTTCTCGAGTAATGCGAATAATTGTAAAGGAGCCCCCAACCCCCCCTCCCCCTCTCCTTCATATCACCGCACTGGAAGGAAGCAGTAGTACCAAATATTCACATAAACCTTCCCTGTGCTCAAATACCCTCTCAACCCAAATTTCATTCCATATGCTTAGTAAGTTCCCAAGGGATGTAAAAATTATATGGGAGGACCCTCCCCCCTTAAGATTTTCCGACTTGAAGGACGAAAGGTTCTCAAAATATCATAGAAACATTTATCGTAATCATATACCTTCCCACGTCAAATTGGGTGCCATTTGCTTGATTATTTATCCAGTTATGCTAAAAATTGTAAAGGAGCACCCTCCCCTCCTTTCTATATCCTCACTGGAAGGAGGGAGGGGTACCAAATATTCATAGAACTGTTTATCGTACCCATATACCTTTCCTAGCCAAATTTGGTTTCATTTGCTCGAATAGTTTTCAAGCTATGCAATAAAAAAGTGGTTAAAGGCCCCCCTCCCCTTCTTCCTGTATCTCCAATGGAAGGAGGGAGGGGTTTGAAATAATCATAGAACCATTTTTCGTATTCCACTACCCTCCTATGCCAAATTTTGTTCCATTAGCTTGATTAGTTTTCGAGTTATATGAAAAATTGTAAGGTAGCCCCCCTCCCCCCTTCCTATCATCCCACTGAGAAGAGGGAGGGGTACCAAATATTCATTGAAATATTCCTCGTTCCCAAATATCACCCCATGCCAAATTTGATACCATTTGCTTGATGGGTTCTCGACTTATGCAAAAAATTCTCTTTTGTTTGGGAGGCCCCTCCCTCCCTTCATGAGAGAGGGAGGGGTCTCAAACCATAATAAGAACCTTCCCCTGCCTCCAATACCCCCACCTGCCAAGTTTCACGCAAATCGGTTCAGTAGTTTCCGAGTCTATAGGGAACAGACAGACAGACAGACAGACAGACAGACAGAAATTCATTTTTATATATAGGGGAGAATGAGGATACTTGATCCCTGGGGATACTTGATTCCTTAGCTATATCTCGAAACTGGAATGTCTTACAAAGATCAAATGTTCTAGAAAAATGTACCAAAATGAGCAAAATAACAATGCTTGTAGTTTAAAATTTTTTAACAAAATAATTGTTTGAGTAATTGAACTTTGTTTGAAAAATTTCACAAAATGTAACTTGAAGATCTTTTTTCATCACTTTAATATGTTCCTTACATGGGAAAATTATGAAAAAAAAAATTTGTTCCAATGTATCAATCGTTCGAGTGTAAAATGAACTTCATAATGCCCTATTTTCAAAGTAATGGGAAACTCTCAACTTTTTTCAGAAAAAGTTTTCTAAAATGTTGATTATGGGTACAATTGATCCCCTAGAGTTGGGTTCAATTGATCACCCCTTCCAAACGGCATATTCTTCTTCTGAATTGATCGTTATGATTGCTGATTTCGAAATTACTAGTATTTATCCAAAAACTAATATTTATCAAACAATTGTCTGAAGAAAAGAGCAAAAATAATTAATTTTCTCTTAATTATAAAAAATAGCGCCCATAAGTATGCAATGTTATTAGCGTTGAGAAAAGTTATAGAATTTTCTTCTTATGTTTGCTATAAATTGTGAAATGAGAACAAACATGACCAAAATAGTCAATTAACATTCTATCTTGAGGTTTTGTTTGATTTTTATACAAGTATTAGGGCTTCCTGAATAAAAGAGCAAGTCTCCTTCAATAGGGGATGAAGTCTCCCCTAACTTCAGAAAAATCGCAATTTTTTTACTCCCACGAAAATGCTTCTAGTTCATCAACGGGTTCAAGTATCGTTCTAATTTTTGGAGCATAGAAACTTGAAGTTACAAGCTGTCAGAAAATGTCAAAGACGGCGAGTTGCTAAATTTGTCCAAAAAGATATGGTGAAAATAAGAAAAGGGGATCAAGTATCCCCACTCTCCCCTATAGATTACTAGCTGACCCGGTGTGCTTTGCTACACCTTTCAAAATCAAATGATATTTTCAGAAATCATTCAAATTTTTATTGTTTTTGGTATTATTTTAAATCAAATTAATAAGCAACCACTATAAAATGAGAGCTTTAGCTGGAGTTTCAAATTGCAACACAAACCATAACTTATATTCGGAATCTTGATTTATAAATTTGTTTTGAAGATCTGATAATCCCAAATTAATCGTTCGCAAATAATCTAACTTATAAAGTATGGTTGTTTTTGCTTGATACGTTCTGGATTTATGCTAAAAAACTGATTAAAGAGCCCCCCCCCCCTGTCCTTCCCTTCACCCCCTGCTGAATGGAGATTGTAATCTTTAATAAACATTTTTTTCGTTCCCAAAAATCCTCTTATATCAAATATAGTTCCATTGGTTGATAAGTATTTAAGCTTTACAACAAAAATTGTATGGAGCCCCTTTCTTTCTTTCCCTCTCTACACTGTAAAACATAAGAGTCTATAACAATCGTAGAAACATATCTCGTAACCAAGTACCTTTCCATGCCATATTTGTTTCCATTTGTTGACTTCGTAAGCATAAATTGAGAACATATGCTAACAAAATTGTATTGGGCTCACCTCCCTCCTCCCATATACCTTCTTACTGAAAGGAGGATGATGTGTCAAATAATCATAGAGTCATACCAAAATGATTTTACATGTTAAGTATTATCCATTTCTCGGTTTTTGTAAAATAAAAGTTAAATGTAAGCTTCCCTCTTCCCTTCCTATATTCCATGCCATGCCAAATTTGGTTTTATTTAAGTAGTAAATTTTTGAGTTATGTATAAACTTGAAAGGGAGTACCATCCCCCTTTCCGGTCTCTTGTTTCAATAGAGGGATGATAACTTAATATTCATAAAAGTATTTTTCGTACTCAAATACTTTTTGATGATTATGATGAAATTTGGTTTCATTTGCTCGATTAGTTCTCGAGTTATGCAAAAAAAATGGAAACCCCCCCTTCTTCCTTCCCAGACAACCAGAAGTCGTATTTTCTGTTACAGATTACATCGTATAGAATGTTATTTTTACTCATTTTCGTATATCTGCACCTACAATGTGTGGTTCATGCATATTCTTTATCGTATTTAAAAGCATTGCATGAGTTTATTACGACAAGAAGAGAGACTCGTATTTATGTACATATGAACTCGACCTTTGTGTACGACAATTCGCAAAAAATCCGTGAAACGACTGATATACGGTGATCAGCCGTGACTGAGAGATTTTATCGTGCTATGCATAAAATAATTCGAAATAAAAAAACGTATATAACTGCATGGATTCGTAATAATGTGCATGCAATCGTATACCTTTGCAAATTAATTCGCATGTCTGATTTTCGTTAAACATATTTGCTGGCAATCGTAAAAGAATACAAAAAAGTTCAATAAAATCGTTTATGATAATGGGATATCGATGATTGGAATCGAATTAAAGGTGGCTTCAAAATGTTGGTCTATTTTTAGATCATCGATGACGTGTTCTACGATTTGAAAGATTTAAGTTATAGAAATATACGATTTGCTTTTGGTTTAATGCCTTTGAAGCAAATCCCCTTGAATTTATATATCCCAGATAGCTTCGAGGAACCATCATGAGCTGTAGATCGTATGGTCAGGGGATCAAGTCCAGATACTAACAATAAAATCAGCAATCTGGCAAATAATAAAGTTGTACGATATAAACTTGAATTTGACATCAAAAAATGCATTTCTTTGAAATAATGTCATTTTTATTATTTTTATGGATGAATAAACTGATTGGTTTAAAGTATAAAAAAAATAAAATCTTATTTTTATTCAACCGACGGAAAATGAGAGCCCTGCACTCAAGTCGCAAAAGACGACCAAATAAGTCGTCAAACTTTCCATATTGTTACGAAAAATGTCGTATATTACAACCTCAATCATCTATATGATAATGTAAATTGTCATAGTATATTCCAAAAAGAATCAAGGTAGTCGTAAATGATGCGCATGACAAGTCGTGCAAATCGTAATTTAATACAATCCAAATCAAGAATATGTTTGTAATGTACCTATATGGCCTCCAAAATTATACGTATATACTGGTTTTGCTACATTATATACGATATGTTTACAGGTATATTTGCATGTATATTTGCGTTGCAAATTCGAAATACCCACCAAATGGTTGTCTGGGTTTATATCTTACCGCTTAAAAGGTACGGCTTCAGTTTATAATAGAAACATTTCTCGTATCCAAATACACTCACATGTCAAATATGGTTCAATTTGCTTGATCAGCTCTCCAGTTATACTGAAAATTGTAAGGGAGACCTCGCCTCCCCCTTTTCATCCACCTCTTCGAAAGAGTGAGGGATACCAAATATTCATAGAAGCATTTCTCGTACCCAAATATCGTTCCATGCCAAGTTTGGTTCCATTCGCTGTTGTAGTTCTTGAGTTATACAGTAAAAATTGTATGAAACTCACCTCCCTCTTTCCTTCCTCCCCGCTGTAAGAAAGAAGGGGTCTCAAACAATCATTAGAACATGTCACGTTCCCAAATACCCGCCCATGCCAAGTTTGGTTCCATTTGCTTAATTAATTTCTTAGTTATGTTGAAAACTATAAAATAGGCCCCTCCCCCCTTTATATCTCCCTACTGGAAAGAGGGAGGGGTCTCAAATAATCATAGAAATATTTTTCGTATCCAAATACCCTCCCATGCCAAATTTGGTTCCATTTGCTTTATTAGTTTTTGAACTATATAAAAAAATGTAAAAAGGCCCCTCCCCCTTTTAACTGGAAAGAGGGAGGGGTCTCAAATAATCATTGGAGTATTTTTCGTATCCATATACTTTCCCATGCCAAATTTGGATCCAATATCTTGATTAGTTCTCGAGTTATATGAAAAATTGTAAGGTAGCCCCCCTCCCCCCTTCCTATCACGCCACTGAAAGGAGGGAGGGGTACCAAATATTCATAGAAAGATTCCTCGTTCCCAAATACCACCCCATGCCAAATATGATACCATTTGCTTGATGGGTTCTCGAGTTATGCAAAAAATTGTCTTTTGTTTGGGAGGCCCCTCCCCCCCTTCATGAGAGAGGGAGGGGTCTCAAACCACAATAGGAACCTTCCCCTGCCTCCAATACCCCCACCTGCCAAGTTTCACGCAAATCGGTTCAGTAGTTTCCGAGTCTATAGGGAACAGACAGACAGACAGACAGACAGACAGACAGACAGACAGACAGACAGACAGAAATTCATTTTTATATATAGGGGAGAATGAGGATACTTGATCCCTGGGGATACTTGATTCCTTAGCTATATCTCGAAACTGGAATGTCTTACAAAGATCAAATGTTCTAGAAAAATGTGTCAAAATGAGCAAAATAACAATGCTTCGAGTTTAAAAAATTTTAACAAAATATTTGTTTGAGTAATTGAACTTTGTTTGAAAAATTTCACAAAATGTAACTTGAAGATCTTTTTTCTTCACTTTAAAATGTTCCTTACATGGGAAAATTATGAAAAAAATATTTGTTCCAATGTATCAATCTTTCGAGCGTAAAATTAACTTCATAATGCCATAGTTTCAAAGTGATGGAAAACTTTCAACTTTTTTCAGAAAAAGTTTTCTAAAATGTTGATTATGGGTACAATTGATCCCCTAGAGTTGGGTACAATTGATCCCCCTTCCAAATGGCATATTCTTCTTCTGAATTGATCGTTATGACTGCTGATTACGAAATTACTAATATTTATCCAAAACCTAATATTTATCAAACAATTGTCTGAAGAAAAGAGCAAAAATAATTAATTTTCTCTTCATTATAAAAATAGCGCCTTTAAGTATGCAATGTTATTAGCGTTGAGACAAAGTTATAGAATTTACTTCTTCTGCCTGGTATTAATTGTGAAATGAGAACAAACATGACCAAAATAGTCAATTAACATTCTATCTTGAGGTTTTGTTTGATTTTTATACAAGTATTAGGGCTTCCTGAATAAAAGAGCAAGTCTCCTTCAATAGGGGATGAAGTCTCCCCTAACTTCAGAAAAATCGCAATTTTTTTACTCCCACGAAAATGCTTCTAGTTCATCAACGGGTTCAAGTATCGTTCTAATTTTTGGAGCATAGAAACTTGAAGTTACAAGCTGTCAGAAAATGTCAAAGACGGCGAGTTGCTAAATTTGTCCAAAAAGATATGGTGAAAATAAGAAAAGGGGATCAAGTATCCCCACTCTCCCCTATAGATTACTAGCTGACCCGGTGTGCTTTGCTACACCTTTCAAAATCAAATGATATTTTCAGAAATCATTCAAATTTTTATTGTTTTTGGTATTATTTTAAATCAAATTAATAAGCAACCACTATAAAATGAGAGCTTTAGCTGGAGTTTCAAATTGCAACACAAACCATAACTTATATTCGGAATCTTGATTTATAAATTTGTTTTGAAGATCTGATAATCCCAAATTAATCGTTCGCAAATAATCTAACTTATAAAGTATGGTTGTTTTTGCTTGATACGTTCTGGATTTATGCTAAAAAACTGATTAAAGAGCCCCCCCCCCCTGTCCTTCCCTTCACCCCCTGCTGAATGGAGATTGTAATCTTTAATAAACATTTTTTTCGTTCCCAAAAATCCTCTTATATCAAATATAGTTCCATTGGTTGATAAGTATTTAAGCTTTACAACAAAAATTGTATGGAGCCCCTTTCTTTCTTTCCCTCTCTACACTGTAAAACATAAGAGTCTATAACAATCGTAGAAACATATCTCGTAACCAAGTACCTTTCCATGCCATATTTGTTTCCATTTGTTGACTTCGTAAGCATAAATTGAGAACATATGCTAACAAAATTGTATTGGGCTCACCTCCCTCCTCCCATATACCTTCTTACTGAAAGGAGGATGATGTGTCAAATAATCATAGAGTCATACCAAAATGATTTTACATGTTAAGTATTATCCATTTCTCGGTTTTTGTAAAATAAAAGTTAAATGTAAGCTTCCCTCTTCCCTTCCTATATTCCATGCCATGCCAAATTTGGTTTTATTTAAGTAGTAAATTTTTGAGTTATGTATAAACTTGAAAGGGAGTACCATCCCCCTTTCCGGTCTCTTGTTTCAATAGAGGGATGATAACTTAATATTCATAAAAGTATTTTTCGTACTCAAATACTTTTTGATGATTATGATGAAATTTGGTTTCATTTGCTCGATTAGTTCTCGAGTTATGCAAAAAAAATGGAAACCCCCCCTTCTTCCTTCCCAGACAACCAGAAGTCGTATTTTCTGTTACAGATTACATCGTATAGAATGTTATTTTTACTCATTTTCGTATATCTGCACCTACAATGTGTGGTTCATGCATATTCTTTATCGTATTTAAAAGCATTGCATGAGTTTATTACGACAAGAAGAGAGACTCGTATTTATGTACATATGAACTCGACCTTTGTGTACGACAATTCGCAAAAAATCCGTGAAACGACTGATATACGGTGATCAGCCGTGACTGAGAGATTTTATCGTGCTATGCATAAAATAATTCGAAATAAAAAAACGTATATAACTGCATGGATTCGTAATAATGTGCATGCAATCGTATACCTTTGCAAATTAATTCGCATGTCTGATTTTCGTTAAACATATTTGCTGGCAATCGTAAAAGAATACAAAAAAGTTCAATAAAATCGTTTATGATAATGGGATATCGATGATTGGAATCGAATTAAAGGTGGCTTCAAAATGTTGGTCTATTTTTAGATCATCGATGACGTGTTCTACGATTTGAAAGATTTAAGTTATAGAAATATACGATTTGCTTTTGGTTTAATGCCTTTGAAGCAAATCCCCTTGAATTTATATATCCCAGATAGCTTCGAGGAACCATCATGAGCTGTAGATCGTATGGTCAGGGGATCAAGTCCAGATACTAACAATAAAATCAGCAATCTGGCAAATAATAAAGTTGTACGATATAAACTTGAATTTGACATCAAAAAATGCATTTCTTTGAAATAATGTCATTTTTATTATTTTTATGGATGAATAAACTGATTGGTTTAAAGTATAAAAAAAATAAAATCTTATTTTTATTCAACCGACGGAAAATGAGAGCCCTGCACTCAAGTCGCAAAAGACGACCAAATAAGTCGTCAAACTTTCCATATTGTTACGAAAAATGTCGTATATTACAACCTCAATCATCTATATGATAATGTAAATTGTCATAGTATATTCCAAAAAGAATCAAGGTAGTCGTAAATGATGCGCATGACAAGTCGTGCAAATCGTAATTTAATACAATCCAAATCAAGAATATGTTTGTAATGTACCTATATGGCCTCCAAAATTATACGTATATATTGGTTTTGCTACATTATATACGATATGTTTACAGGTATATTTGCATGTATATTTGCGTTGCAAATTCGAAATACCCACCAAATGGTTGTCTGGGTTTATATCTTACCGCTTAAAAGGTACGGCTTCAGTTTATAATAGAAACATTTCTCGTATCCAAATACACTCACATGTCAAATATGGTTCAATTTGCTTGATCAGCTCTCCAGTTATACTGAAAATTGTAAGGGAGACCTCGCCTCCCCCTTTTCATCCACCTCTTCGAAAGAGTGAGGGATACCAAATATTCATAGAAGCATTTCTCGTACCCAAATATCGTTCCATGCCAAGTTTGGTTCCATTCGCTGTTGTAGTTCTTGAGTTATACAGTAAAAATTGTATGAAACTCACCTCCCTCTTTCCTTCCTCCCCGCTGTAAGAAAGAAGGGGTCTCAAACAATCATTAGAACATGTCACGTTCCCAAATACCCGCCCATGCCAAGTTTGGTTCCATTTGCTTAATTAATTTCTTAGTTATGTTGAAAACTATAAAATAGGCCCCTCCCCCCTTTATATCTCCCTACTGGAAAGAGGGAGGGGTCTCAAATAATCATAGAAATATTTTTCGTATCCAAATACCCTCCCATGCCAAATTTGGTTCCATTTGCTTTATTAGTTTTTGAACTATATAAAAAAATGTAAAAAGGCCCCTCCCCCTTTTAACTGGAAAGAGGGAGGGGTCTCAAATAATCATTGGAGTATTTTTCGTATCCATATACTTTCCCATGCCAAATTTGGATCCAATATCTTGATTAGTTCTCGAGTTATATGAAAAATTGTAAGGTAGCCCCCCTCCCCCCTTCCTATCACGCCACTGAAAGGAGGGAGGGGTACCAAATATTCATAGAAAGATTCCTCGTTCCCAAATACCACCCCATGCCAAATATGATACCATTTGCTTGATGGGTTCTCGAGTTATGCAAAAAATTGTCTTTTGTTTGGGAGGCCCCTCCCCCCCTTCATGAGAGAGGGAGGGGTCTCAAACCACAATAGGAACCTTCCCCTGCCTCCAATACCCCCACCTGCCAAGTTTCACGCAAATCGGTTCAGTAGTTTCCGAGTCTATAGGGAACAGACAGACAGACAGACAGACAGACAGACAGACAGACAGACAGACAGACAGAAATTCATTTTTATATATAGGGGAGAATGAGGATACTTGATCCCTGGGGATACTTGATTCCTTAGCTATATCTCGAAACTGGAATGTCTTACAAAGATCAAATGTTCTAGAAAAATGTGTCAAAATGAGCAAAATAACAATGCTTCGAGTTTAAAAAATTTTAACAAAATATTTGTTTGAGTAATTGAACTTTGTTTGAAAAATTTCACAAAATGTAACTTGAAGATCTTTTTTCTTCACTTTAAAATGTTCCTTACATGGGAAAATTATGAAAAAAATATTTGTTCCAATGTATCAATCTTTCGAGCGTAAAATTAACTTCATAATGCCATAGTTTCAAAGTGATGGAAAACTTTCAACTTTTTTCAGAAAAAGTTTTCTAAAATGTTGATTATGGGTACAATTGATCCCCTAGAGTTGGGTACAATTGATCCCCCTTCCAAATGGCATATTCTTCTTCTGAATTGATCGTTATGACTGCTGATTACGAAATTACTAATATTTATCCAAAACCTAATATTTATCAAACAATTGTCTGAAGAAAAGAGCAAAAATAATTAATTTTCTCTTCATTATAAAAATAGCGCCTTTAAGTATGCAATGTTATTAGCGTTGAGACAAAGTTATAGAATTTACTTCTTCTGCCTGGTATTAATTGTGAAATGAGAACAAACATGACCAACATAGTCAATTAACACTCTATCTTGGGGTTTTGTTTGATTTTTATATAAGGATTAGGGCTTCCTGAATAAAAGATCAAGTCTTTTTCAATAGGGGATCATGTCTCCCCTAACTTCAGAAAAATCGTAATTTTTTTACTCCCACGAAAATACTTCTAGTTCATCAACGGGTTCAAGTATCGTTCTAATTTTTGGAGCATAGAAACTTGAAGTTACAAGCTGTCAGAAAATGTCAAAGACGGCGAGTTGCTAAATTTTTCCAAAAAGATATGGTGAAAATAAGAAAAGGGGATCAAGTATCCCCACTCTCCCCTATAGATAGATTATTAAATCAACAGATTATATATTGATCCAAATGATATTTAAAAATTAAGAGACTAACTAAAAATACAAATCTACACTGAACTTAGAACACTAAGAATTCTTCTTCGGAATACAACCTTCGAAACGTCAAAATCAAAATGCTCTGAGAAGCGGTTAAAAGTCTTGATGACGCCAATTATTGCAGAGTTGGCCCCGTTTTTGTTTAGTCTAACAGGAACGAAGAGCTGAAGATCCCGATTCCTCAAACTACGAAGTCGGACGCTAAGTGGAAGAACTTCCAAAAGCGTGGGAGAGTCGATTCTTGATGAAAGCAGATCAGCGACGAAAGAAGCACGAGTGGCGGTCCTGCGTGTCGATATCAATCAGTCTTGCCAGTTTAAGTGTCGAAGGGCATGGCTTCGATGCGATCAGAACCGTTTTGATAATATGGGCACCAAATCGCAGAAGCATACTAGAGGATCGATCGAACCAGACTGCAGTAAAGACTCTTCAGGCAGTAGATGTCCTTAAAGCCCATCGTCATGCGGAAAAGAAGACCCAGGCTTCTGGAGGCTTTGTCAACGATATAGTTGGTGTGATTCTTAAAATCCAGCCGCGCGTCGAGGATCACACCAAGATCTTTCACGTGTTGAGCTCGAGAAATTGCATCGTTTCCAAGGAAATAAACGGCTGAGAACGGACGTCGTTTGCGGGAAAATGATATTACTACACATTTATTACGGTTTAAAGGTAGGCGATTGGCATCACACCAGGAGGCAAAGAGGTTAAACTGGTTCTGCAGGAAGTTCACATCTTCGGAGCCATTGATAGAGTAGTACAGTTTCAAGTCGTCGGCATACGCCAATTTTGGTCCATCGAGGAGTTGCAGCACGTCATTGAAGTAGATTAGGAATACTAACGGTCCTAAATGACATCCCTGAGGCACGCCTGATGAAGCTGAGAACTGCCTGGAAAAACAGTGGATGATGGCCGACAAAACTTATGAAAACCCCCATTACAAACAAATTCCAGCGGTTGAATCCTATAACAATTCTGATCGTGTCAAGGTCCCTGGCAGATTGAAGAATGTATTTGATGGTTGTTTAGTAAAAAATATTAAGATTTTCTTAAAACAAACAACAACGATTTAAACACAAAAACTTTGGCTTTCGCTGTTTTTAAAAGCTTAAAAACATATATTTTGCAACCTACGATTTTTACTAATCGATTATATTTGACCCATTCCAGCGTGACGTCACAACGTTTGCAAAACAATTTTTTGGTATATTGTATGTAAGTTTTACAGGTCATATCGCACATTGTTAAAAATTGTACATTATAAGGTCAAAATTTATTTCTCTACAATTTGAAACCAAAAGTATTTGTATAGAATAAATAGTTAACAAAATATAAGCAAAAGGAATCGTGACGTCACAACGCGCCTCTTTTTCCACTTTTCAGTTTTTTTTACAACGCCGCATTTTTCTGCTCTTCTATTTGATCAAATTTTATGAAAATTTCAGAAAAGTATCTTCTCATTACAACCAACAAATCGCTGTTTTTGATTTTTTCAAATTTTGATTTCAATTCATTTTAGAGCGATTCAGTTTCGTGACGTCACAACGCACCATTTTTTTTAAGCAGGGTTTTGCAAAGCGTTGTGACGTCACGAAATTTTATGGTTAGCTACATGAAATAAATCAAAGTATAATCTAAAAAAGAATGCTTAATTTACTTAAAATGCTTAAAAACTTAATAAATAATGTGATTTGGTGATGAAATCGATCCATTTATTCCCAAAAATTAAAAGGAATTAAATCTCAAAGGCCCATATAAGCAGATAAGGTTTGCAACACTGTTAACATCAATTTCATTCGAAGTTTTTTTGTGCGATCATGTGAATATTATTTAGGACAAAACTAAAACTAGAAAATATTTATTCGTAAAAGCAATGAAATGTGTTTCTGAATCTTTTTAATCTTCAATTGCAAAGGAAAGGAAAAATAAATGATAATTTCAAAGCCTTCGATCTTTTCTATGATAGTTTATCGACACTAGAGTGCCTAAATCAGCCATCTAATAAAAATCTTATAAGTTGCAAGCTTAAAAAGATCTTTGGCCTAACACAAAATCCAGTGTCAAATTTGGGATTGGCCCAAGGAAATAGAGGGCACAATGAGCCTAAAATTTGTATGGAATTATGAGATATTGGGTTTGGAAAGACATGAAAACCAAGTTATGCACCAATTTCTGAAGTCCCTATCGGCTGATTTGTTCTAATTATAGTCATTCACAAAACTTTCATTATGACAAATAGTTTATCTTAAGATCCCATTTCAAAAATGGTTTAGCTAAAAAGATTTTTGAGTTTCAAAAATTAGCTTCTGATGGGTCAAATACAACAAATATCTGAATGATCGTTAATCGACGCTAATTTTGAACGTAATAGCTGCTTTATGATAACTTTAATCAAAACGCGTTCTTCAGATGAAATATTGTCATTATTAAAGCTTTAAAATACTCAAATTAATAGAAAAATTGGTTGATAAAGATCTAAATTATTGACGGTTTTTTTTTATCATGCCGAAGAAAATCTACATAATTCCATACAAACTTCAGGTGCGTTGCGCAACCCCATTCCTTAGAATAATCTGGCCCAAATTTTGCAGACCTTGTGCTAGTACATATTTGAATTTATTTAATTTTGTAATTCTGTTCAAAGTCTCTTTTGTGAGATTTTATGTGAACACGGGGTTCGATTTGGATTTTCTAGTGACATTCTTTGAGGTGGAAATTTCAATAAGGGCAGTTTTATATTAAAATAATTTAATTAATTTTATTTATTATTTGTCTATAAATATTTTAAAAATTTAAAAAAAAGTTTATCTATTAAGTTTCCATGTTCAAAGAATTTTTGAATCTCATTACATTTATTTCATGGAACTTATTTTGTTTGAACATAATTTCAGAAAGAAATAGAAGCTTCTAGCGGTGTTTTTCATTCAAACATAGATATATGATGAACTTGATCTTTTGCAAGATTTTTATTCAAATCACAGATAACTACCTGCTTTATGATTCAAAAATATTTTTTTACAAAATCGAGGAGAATTTCATTTGTTTGATAGTTTGTTTATTCTTGAATCAAGCGTTTTTAAGCGCTTTTTTATATGTTTTATTAGAAATGTTTGAAAACAACTGAGTTAATGCAAAAAAAAATAGTTTCTTTAAAAACTTGATAATGGAATTCGTTTATTGAAGCACATTGTTGTGTTGAACTTGTATTGAAGAAATACTATCATAATGTTGAAGTAAAAAGTCTTGAACGTTTTCGAAAAAAAGTAAATAAACTTTCGTGACGTCACAACGCATTCTTTACCCGGGTGCAACTCACAACCTGCTAAACCGATTTTCAATCTAAAAATTGCATTAAATTCCACTCAAAAAGTTTGAAGAGACCTCGAATTTTCGACAATATGTGAAATTTCAGTAAATCATAAATTTAAAAACAGTAGAATTTTCGTGACGTCACAACGCTTAAAAATAGATAGCTTTATCAACGATTCTAGAGCGTAAACTTGCAGTGACTGTTATTTATCTTATAAAATGCTTAAAAGATGGCTTTTCTACCATCATTTTGCAATAATTTTTTTTGACTTAGCTAGATTTTTAACAAAGTTATGTTATAAATAAAGAATATTTGCAAAAATCAATTTAATTTCATACTAAAATTTTTAAATTTCAACGTTAACATACTCTTTTCTAAAAAAAAGGTAGCTGAAAATCTTTTAATGGAAAATGACACTCAAGAAATAAACTTTCTAACGCTATGTAATTTATTTTTGGATAATCTATATATATAAAAATGAATTTCTGTCTGTCTGTCTGTCTGTCTGTCTGTCTGTCTGTCTGTCTGTCTGTCTGTTCCCTATAGACTCGGAAACTACTGAACCGATTTGCGTGAAACTTGGCAGGTGGGGGTATTGGAGGTAGGGGAAGGTTCCTATTATGGTTTGAGACCCCTCCCTCTCTCATGAAGGGGGGGAGGGGCCTCCCAAACTAAAGACAATTTTTTGCATAACTCGAGAATCCATCAAGGAAATGGTATCAAATTTAGCATGGGGTGGTATTAGAGAACGAGAAATATTTCTATGAATATATGATACCCCTCCCTCCTCTCAGTGGGGTGATAGGAAGGGGGGAGGGGGGCTACCTTGAAATTTTTCATATAACTCGAAAACTAATCAAGATATTGGAACCAAATTTGGCACGGGAAGGTATTTGGATACGAAAAATATTTCAATAATTGTTTGAGACCCCTCCCTTTTTCCTGTATAAAGGGGGAGGGGCCTCTTTCATATTTTTTTACTTAACTCAAAAACTAATAGAGTAAATGGAACCAAATTTGGCATGGTAGGGTAGTTGGATACGAAAAATATTTCTATGATTATTTGAGACCCCTCCCTCTTTCCAGTAGGGAGATAAAAATGGGGGAGGGGGCCTCTTTTATAATTTTTTACATAACTCAAAAACTAATAAAGGAAATGGAACTAAATTTGGCATGGGCGGATATTTGGGAACGTGACATGTTCTAATGATTGTTTGAGACCCCTTCCTTCTTCCAGCGGGGAGAAAGGAAAGAAGGAGGGGAGTTTCATACAATTTTTACTGCATAACTCAAGAACTATAACAGCATATGGAACCAAATTTGGCATGGAACGATATTTGGGTACGAGAAATGCTTCTATGAATATTTGGTATCCCTCACTCCTTCAAAGAGGTGGATGAAATGGGGGAGGAGAGGTCTCCCTTACACTTTTCAGTATAACTGGGGAGCTGGTCGAGCAAATGGAAACATATTTGGCATGTGAGGGTATTTGGATACGAGAAATGTTTCTATCATAAATTGAAGCCCCAACTTTTTTCAGCGGAAAGATATAAAGGGGGAAAAGGGGGCCTTCCATACAATATTTTTGCCTAACTCGAGAATTAATTGAGCAAATGAAACTAAATTTGTCATCAAAAAGTATTTGAGTACGAAAAATACTTTTTTTTTATGTGAAACAATTCCTTTCTGGCAGTAGGATGGTAGAATTGGGAATATAGGAAGGGAAGAGAAGGCTTACATTGACCTTTTTTTTTATATAAAATCCGAGAAATGGACAAAACTTAACATGGAAAATCATTTTGCTATGATTCTATGAATATCTGACACACCATCCTCCTTTCAGTACATAGGAGGTACATAGTAGGAGGGAGGTGCGCCCAATACAATTTTGTTAGCATGAGTTCTCAGTTTATGCAAACGAAACCAACAAATGGAAATAAATATGGCATGGAAAGGTACTTGGTTACGAAATATATTTCTACGAGTGTTATAGACCCTTACGCTTTACAGTGTAGAGAGGGGAAGAAAGAACGGGGCTCCTTATAGATTATGTTGTAAAGCTTAAAATCTTATCAACCAATGAAGTAATATTTGATATAAGAGGATTGTTTGGCACGAAAAAATGGGTACGATTATTAAAGACCACGACCTCCATTCAGCAGGGGGTGAAGGGAAGGATAGGGCAGGCTCTTTTATCAGTTTTTATCATAAATCTAGAGAATATCAAGCAAAAACAACCATATTTTTTAAGCTAGATTGTTTGCGTACGATTAATTTGAGACCCTCATTTTTCAGGGCGGAGCTTAAAGAAGCAGATTAAAATTATCAGATCTTTAACACCAATTTATAGATCAAAATTCAGAAAATTAGTTTAAGTCATCTTTGTGTTGCAATTCGAAACTCCAGCTGCAGCTCTTATTTTAAAGCGGTTTTAAAAAAATGCCAACAAAACAATAAAAGTTTGAATAATTTCCGAAAATATCATATGTTTTGGAAAGGTGTAGCAAAGCACACCGGGTCAGCTAGTGAAAAATAAAAATCGGTTCTCCAGTTGAGGGGTGCTTGGAATGGGTCATTTGAAGATTCTCATGATGGTTCTTCTCATGATGGATTTGCTTCATTTTTGTCAGATTTTGACAGAAGTCATTCAAGTAAAACGTTTTTTAGTTTTCCCAAAAATAATCAAGAAAATACTACTTTGACGAAGTATAAGTGGGAAAAACTGATCAATAACGAGACTGAGAAAAGTGTGTCAATAGGAGATACCAAGAAAAAGGTAGAAATATTTCTTACAAAAAACCATTAATATTTTTTTGCAATTTTTTATGAATTATTATAAAATTACCTTTATTTCCTTCAAAGAAGATATTTCGATCAAACGTATTTCTTTTGAAGATACACGCATTCGTAACTGTC
The DNA here is from genome assembly GCF_029784155.1 of Uranotaenia lowii. Taxonomy (NCBI): domain Eukaryota; kingdom Metazoa; phylum Arthropoda; class Insecta; order Diptera; family Culicidae; genus Uranotaenia; species Uranotaenia lowii. The sequence goes on from NC_073692.1 coordinate 110,995,428, forward strand.
CCATTTCTAAATGAACATTAGTAAATTGAATGATATTTTTGTAAAAATTATCAAAATTTTCAAAATATTGGCAAAATTGTATAAATTGGCAAAATTTTCTATTTTGACAAAATAAACTAAATGGACAAAATTGTTGAAATTAATGAAAAAGACAAAATTTAAAAAACTGACAGAATAAACAATACTGGCAAAATTGCCAATGTTGTCGAAATAGATAAAATTTGCAAAATAGATAGCATTGACAAAATGGACATATTTGATAAAACGGAGAATATTTAAAAAAAAATAACAAGAAAAATCAAATTTGCAAAATTTACCAAATCGACAAAGTTTACAACATCGATAAAATTAAAAAGATGAGAAAATTGAAAAATGGACAAAATTGTAAAAAATTGACTTATTGGGCAAAAATCAACGAGACGTCAAAAATGTAAAAAGGATCAAAATTTACAAAATTCATCAAATTGACAAAAATGACAAAACTCACAAAATTGCCAAAACTGAAAATTTAAGCAATGTTGACAAAACTGACAAAAATAACAAGTCTTAAATGACAAAAATTAGTAATAAGGCAAAAGTTATAAAAATGAAAAGTTTACAAGAGTAAAAAAATGATTAAAAAAAAACAAATATCAAAAATGACAAAATTTTCAAATTTAGATACCAAAATTTAACAAATTTTCTTGATTGCGAAATTTGACGAATTTAAAAAAAAACATAGCATTTTAACATAATTAACTGAATTATTAAGTTTCACAAGATTGACAAAGTTGACAAAATTGACTTTATGGATAAATTTCACAAAAAAGATAAAACGGCAAAATTTATGACATATACTCATACATGGACATAAATGAATTGTTGAAAAAATTGAAGAAAGTGATATAAATGACAAAATTTAACAAAATGACAAAAAAAACAAAAATGACAAAACTGACAATATTGAAAAAAGTCAAAATTAACAAAAATTATAAAATGGACAAAATTTGCAAATTTGACATTGTTGGTTTAAAGGACAAAGTGATGATATTGACAAAATAAACCAAATTTGCAAAATTGACAACTTAAACAAAATGGACAAATTTGACAAAGTTAACACAACGGACAAAATATACGAAATTTAAAAAAATTACAAAAATTACAAAAATGCAAAAATCAGAAAAATGCCATTAGAGACAAAATTTGCATTAGTGAGAATTTTCACCAAATTGACCAGCTTGACGATTGCCAATTTCGACAGCGACAAAATTGACATAAATGACAAAATTGAAAATATTTGCAAAATTGTCATAAGTCAAATTAACACAAAATTTAGAAAATGGAAGCGATGATCAAAATTGACAAAATGAAACAGATAAAAAAAATCGTCAAAATTGAAGTAGCCTATGACTATTTTAAAAGTTTTTTTCAATTTTGTAAATAAAAATAATTTTTTGAATTGTGTCAATTATGTAAGTTTTGTCCATTTTGCCAATTTTATAATTTTTTTAAATGTGTTGAGTTTTGTCAATTCCCAATTTCCAATTCAATCAACTTTTTCAATTTGGTAAATAATACTCGATTGGTCAATTTCGCACATTTTTATAATTTTTTACCAATTTTTATATATTGTTATTTCAACTTCAACAATTTTTCATTTTTAATCTATTTTGCCATTTTTGTCAATACTGTCAATTTCATGTTTATCTTTTATCATTTATTGATAATTTGACTATTTATGTCAATTTTGTCACCTTTGTCATTATTGGCAATTTGGTAAATTTTATCATTTTTGTCAACTTAGTCAAGTTTTCAATTTTGTCAATTTCGTCAATTTTTTTCTCACTTATAGCCATTTCATGAATTTTGTCAATTCGACCAATTTTGTCAGTTTGTGTTAATTTTTAGCGAAACTGCAAATTTTGTCAATTTCGAAATTTTTGAAAATTAGTCAATTTTTTCGTTTCGTTCATTTTTGTGAATTTTGATATTAATGTCAATTATTGTCAATTTTGCCAATTTTGTCATTTTTGTTTATTTTTTCAATTAGATTAATTTCGAAGCAATTTTGACAAGTTTGGAAATTTGGTCGATCAAGTAATTTTTGAGGATTCTGTTATTTTTGTAAAAAATCGTCAATTTAGTCAAGTTACAAATTTTGTCGTTTTGACAACATTGTAATTTTTTTTCTATTTTTGCCATTTTTGTTATTATTTTCAATTTTTTTCATTTGGTCAAAATAATCATTTGAAAAAATTTTGACAAACTAAAAAGTTTTGCCAATTTATGTCACTTTACGTTATTTACGAAATCGGGCAAATTTACAAAAATTCCAACTTATTGGAATGGAATGGTTGAATGACTGGTTCTTTATGATCCTGTTTCTAAAAGAAATAGAAAAAAGTTTAATCTTAAAGTATCTTAATGTAATCTTTATTTAAAATCTTAAGATGCACAACCAAATAATTCAACGTTTGCCCTGAGAAACTCCGAAGTGAGGGAAGTGAGGATATGGAAACAATCAATGAGTGAAACTCATTGTAGACATAGTTTCACTCATTGATTGTTTCCATATACTCACTTTGATTTGAGCTTTGCTGGAAAATTCTAAAAACTATTCATCATTGATAATTGCCCAATTAAAATCCGGCGGATGATTTAAAAGAAAAAATAAAAATCTGTTTTTTTCATTAGGAAGATGACAAAAAAACTCAAATTTCACTTTAAATTTGGAATTTTCAGCTTAATTATGTTCCGTAAAGTTGGGTGAAAAGGGACATGAAGCAAAATCAGGAGGCGAATGGTAAAAATTGATTTGATCCGAATATCAAGCATTCGATACAATATTTTTTCTTTATTCAGGACCGAAACCTTCCTTGATTTATTGCATAAAAGCAAATAAAAATCAAGTTTACTTCAATATGCTTGAAAAAAAAAGTTTCTTGAAGCACAATAAAATCGTCAAATTCAATACTTTGAAAAGTGTTGTTTAGCATCACTTCAAATAGTGGTGTGACAAAGTTTGAAATATAGTGAAGAATTCTTTCAACATGAGTTTGGCGAAAAAAGGAAGAAAATTAATTTAAACTACTTCGAACAACATAATTGAACAAAAAATTCATCGGTCCAATCAAAGGCAAAGTTGGAATATTTTGCGAAACTGAAAGTGCATAATCCCCTTCTAGTACATTTTTAAAAGGACAATCAGAGGGTCGATCAGGACATGCCTATTAAAGTGTTTAAAATTCCCCAAGATTGTGGAAAATAATGTAGAACTTGAGAAAATTTAAGATGATCCTAGTAGAATAGGGCTTCCAGCTTTCGCAGGAAGTCTAGAATAAAAAATCTAAATTTATTCAAATTGTTTGCACCAATATCAACATTTATTCGAATATAAGTTTGGGTGATAAAAAAGGTGATTGCCGAGGCTTGTAAAATTCTAAAAAAAATGTCTACAAAGCCAAAAACTATGCACTAAATTACCTACTAAATGATGGAAGCTAAACTAAACGAATTGTTAATTTTGAGCAGTTTCTAGATACACAAGTTTTTCAATAAAGCAACTGTCACTCTACTTGGAGAACAAAGATTAAGGTTCATCAATTGATAGTGATTACCCCTTAAAACTTTATTTTAGAACTTTGATTAAGTTTTATTCAGGGCAGCAAAATACACTACCTTAAATTAATCGAGTGCTAAAAACGCATTATTTGACAAAATCAAGGAAATAGGAAATTATCCCGCCTCACGCCATTTACGGTATTTAGAATAACTTGGTGGAGAAATTTAGAATTAGAAATTGGACTAACAAACAAAATTATAAGTAAACGATTTCTTAGAAGCTTGAATACCCTTACGAAATAGTCATATTGATAATAAATCTTGATTGTGAAACTCATTTACGAGAAACTCATTTACTGAATATTAATTTTGAATTTAAATTGTGCACCTGAACTCAGTATTCATATTTTGAGTCTGTTTCCTAATTCAAATTCGATTGCAGAAATATACAGAAAAAACGATTCCTGAACTTAAATTACAAATTAGCATTTCAATGACGAACCAAGAAAGGAAATTTGTTTCAGACTCTCAACCATGAATCTATAAATTTCATTCTGACTTTTGGTTTTCAATTACAATTTATTTATTTTTTACAATAACTTTTAATCCAACTTGCGAATTCAAATTAAAATGTGAATAAAATGAAAAAAGAGTAACCTGATTCTGAGATTTCAGTTCTGGATCACTATTTCAAACCCTAATAATGTTTGAATTCTACAAACGGACCTATTTTCAACTTTTTAAATGGGATTTCAAAAAATTTAAAATGGGAATTCGAATAGATATCAAACAAAAATTCAGGATAGCTTCAAATTTTTGGTCATTTTTGGAAAATTCTTATTTAAATACTAAACAAGAAATCATTAATCAAATTGTGAATGAAATACTACACCAAATTTGAAAGATTTTTCAACAGCTTTTCATATCTTCTTTTGATAGTGATTCGAACCACAAATCTAAAATCCCAAACCTCTGGAATGAGATTAATCTTCTTTAAAATTTAATGTCCAGAAACGAGTTTCCATCAACAAACAAGAAAACTTTGAAAAACTTTTGCAAAATTCTGGACCTGTGATTAATTTTCGAGCTTAGATTGATACTCTTGAATAACCTTACTTAATGATCAAAATTTCAATAAGAATTTATAATTTTGATTATAGAGTAGAATACAACTTCTTTTTTTAAATTCATTTTGGAATGACTGCGTTCGAAATTTTTAATCATAATTTAATGATATAGAAGTGTATCATTCATTTATTATTTTGTGACATCTATATCCAAGAAAGGCTACAATCTAGATATATAAAGAAATTTAATTGGGTTTTTAGCTTAGTGATGGACATTGACCTAACAATTTGTGAAATGTGTAGATTTGCGAGAATAAATTTTATTCATTATTGGTTGCTTTTTGTTTTTAAATTATAAATCTCCAAGACAAAATACGACGCTCACCAAAAAGATTGTAAACAGTTCATCGTTTTCCCGATTCCTGTTTTTCGAAACATTGTCAAACGGTTACGTACAGCACCGCATGCCACTACTGCCAAAGCCATAAAAAACACTTTCAATTTTTATTCGAGGCTTGTATTTCCGATGTTTTTTATATTTCTCATTTGAAACCGAAATCTACCTTATTGCCAATTTGCTTTTTAATTTCATTTACCATAACACCTCGATCCTGCGATAGGGTGTAGCCACAGAATTTGTGTCTTATAAAATATTTGGCAACTGTGGGCTCGATGATCCATGTTTTACTCTACTGGACCCTTAATCGAAATTTAGTTTTAAAGTTTCAGAAGCATTCGAAAAGTTTTTATCAATTTTTTATCGGAATTTAAAGCAAAAAAGGACTGCTACCCTAAAACCACCAGACGTGCTAACGAAGGTGAGAGCAAATAAAAATAATAACAAAATCAAGACAAACTGAAAATTCGATTCCAGGTGTCAAACCCCCATGTCGCCAAGTGGGATCGTTCCTTCTTTTTTAAATGCGTTTAAGAGATAGCGCGAAGGAATCGATTAGTCCACTCGCGTCAGCCCAGTTTTGTCCGGCCTAATTATACTGGCAGTATTTGATTTTTTTTTCGTTTTTTTTATTTTCTTTCCAAATTTATACTTTATGAAGATAAATTTGCCTTTGGTATCATTTGTTCGATAAAAGTTTGATATTGAAATCCCAAGTTTTTTCCTCCTTTAAAAATGTTTCATGATTATTTGTTTTGAATTAAATGAGAAAAATAAACAAGTTTTTATCAATATCCTATGTATAAAAACTGCAGTGAATAGCGAACAAATATAGCATAAAAATCGTGTTGTCTGAATAGATTTCGAACTGGTTTGTCGTTATATTTTATTGCGCCGAACCACGTGATCGAGCTCTCGCCCAATGCTTGGAATGACATAATTAACAGCACCACTTAAAACGGTAACGATCATATGAAACTACTGCTGTGACTAATCTCCGCCAATAATTACAGCTGCAACTGGGCCAACAAATAAGTTAGTCTTAGAACTACATAAAGCAACAACGCACAGCTTCGAACTGCACTAAGGAACTCGTTTGGACTTCTAAGCGAAGCTAAGCTTTTCGAGATCCCAGACGTGGACGTCGTTCGGTTGTCTGGCTATGTTCTGGTTGAGGTCTTACAGCGAAGCATGTTCACAAGAAGGTACTTTACAAGCTTTTGACGATTTAAGGTAGCCAGCAAGAAGTAGGAAAATTGAAGTTGATACAACGTGTAAATTTATACGCCGCCAACAAACTATCAATCATGGAATGGCACCCGGTTTACGGTTTCAAATACTTTTATCGAAAGAGGTCCTACATCAAGTTACAATGTATGAATGAATGAATGTTTGGATAAATAAGCACCATGAGGAATAAAAAACTGTTCCTTTGAAAAATGTTGCGCTAAAATCACGTAAATTCAAGTAAATTCAAAATAAACGAGAATGCATGACAGGGCTACGTTAAATATGCCACTAGTTGGTTAGAAGCTTCATTGATAATCCAATAAAACGTAAACAAATCGAATGCTTGTGATTTGCTTTCATTGATTTAATTTTAATGTGTTCATTTATAATCTCTAAGAACTAGCTTAACAACTTAAATTAACGTTAACTGGATACTGGATTACTTTAATCTTCCGTCAGAAGGCCTACAACTAGACCAATATATTCCAAAGTTAAACAGAGAATGAAAACCAATTTATTTCTTCACAAACGCACTAAGCTGCAAATAATAAAAAAAGACAACAAGATAATTTATTGATACTTTTAAGAAACCCATTTCGCAGAACAAACTGAAGGAAACCACCATCGCGTCAGCAATCTTTGAACACTTTATTTACTAGGCGGAAGTCCACATCTCGCCAAGTTTCTAACAGTTCTCGTGATTGACGGAAGTCCTCATCGCGTCAGTCAGTCGTTCTTTCAATGACGGAAGTCCGCATTCTCGTCAGACGTCAGACATTCTTGCTTTCCATTGACGGAAGTCCACATCACGTTAGCAATCTTCGGAACGTCTCAATTGACTAGGTAGAAGTCCACATCTCGCCAAGCATCGTACAGTTTTCTAAGTAGACGGAAGTCCTCATCACGTCAGGCCTTTTTTCCATTGACGGAATTCTGCATCACGTCAGTAATATTTGGAGCGTCTCAATTTGCTGGGCGGAAGTCCACATCTCGCCGAACTGTTTTCACTCGGCTCAACTGACGGAAGTCTTCATCGCGCCAGATACTTACTCATTTTTCTCAACTAAATCGAACAAAACTTAGTCGTTTGTCTTCGTCTGACGGAAGTTCACATCGCGTCAGGTGTTCGAACCAGTATGGTTCTTCCGACGGAAGTTCACATTGCGTCAGAAATTCTTGGAACATTTTGTCGGGCGGAAGTTCTCATCTCGCCAAACTATTCTTCCTTGGATTTAGCTGACGGAAGCTTTCCTCATCGTGCTAGATGACATGAAACTCAATGACAAGGGTCGGGGGGGAGGAGTCAACCTATCGATTCTCTTTTCTTTCAAACAAAGTAAGTGCACGTTGGATTCGCCTCAGTCTGCCTGTCGTTACTGTTTCAAGTTCGTGCTACGCCGAAAATTAAGAAAAAAAATTGCTACCCTCAGCTTTCCTTATTCCCTCGTAGATTTTCCTTTCCAGTTCTCTTAACTAGCTAAGGCTAAATTTGAAAGTCCAGCAGGATCGTCATTTGTGTGACCTACTTAAGGATAAAGCAAGGATTACCGTTTGGCCTGGGGGCTCTTTCCTGGATAAATATCCGGCTTTTGCGGCGTTCTACTTTGACCACGATTGTGCGTTCGTACAATGTACAAACCGATGTAAAAGCTAAGACTGGAAAAGTGTCCCAACAACCATTTTGAACCCGTTTTAGGGATTTTGGTTGACCCACCAGATGTCTCCTAGGACACTGGACAGAACTGTCAAAATGAAAAATTCAGTGTTACACGATGGATAACGCATCGTTACATCTATTGATGGATGCCTTGAAATCGCTTGCAAAAGAAAACGATCGCCATTGTCATTCCGTACAGAGTTGCAAGTTTTCAGATAACCATTCGAAATTGATACTCACCGTGATGAATCTTCAGCTATATTCCCCACTTTTTCCCTTACTATTTTTCGACGACAATTTTATTTGTAACGAATCTGGAATATTTTAATGTATCATATATAATGTGATTAGCTTTTCACACTAGCGGCACGCTAAATTGAACGATTCCAAACGCTTCAATATAAAAAAAAATACGATAGCGCTTTAATGATTGGAGTCTATTGAAACTTTTTAATAACGAAAGTGTTAAAGTTCGTGGCACCTATGTTTCAAAAAAGTGTATATGTACATTTTGTGAACAACACTTTAGCTTTATAATATTATTTGCAAATACGGCGCTTTAGTACTAAACAATTTATATCATAGTTTCATAGTCAAGGCAACTTAAATGAAAAAAAATATAATATTTAGCCGTTAGCGCTATGTTGGTTTTCAAAGATCAAAAGCAAAAACATAATATGGGATTAAAAGCAATAATTCAAAACGATTTTCTGGTAGTTTGAAATCAATAAAATATGTTTGATTAGCTAAACATAGAATTAATTAAATGAAAAATCGATATTTGATTTAAATTTCAAGGGCTGAAATTTTAACAGAAAGAAACTATCAAAACTCAGGTTTTCTAAGTATTTTTTTTTCTCGGCTGTTGACATACAATCATATGTTGAACTGTATTATGATCACAGACATCAAATCTCATAAGGTCTCTTCTTCAAAGCATGTTGTGTACGAGTGTAGGATATCTAAATTTGGAAATATTAATGAAGATCATGTATTCTGAAAAATATGCATCTATACATTTAGAATTAAAACCTACATATTTATATCTAAAAAATTAAAAATTTAATGATAGAAGCCCTGATGTCCGTAATAAGCTGTCCTTTGTTTCAACTTCTATAAATTCTCTTTTCAAACGATCTACATACATAGTTTTAAACGTCCTTGGTTCTTGACATCCCTTCTCTTTTCCAAACTACTCATGGATGTTGCAGTTTTCTGCACAATTTTTGACAGGAATATCCACTTAGAGACTGTAAAAGATCCGGAACAACCGTAGAAAATCCAATTTTTGAAACAAATCTTAACATTCCTGATTTCACAAACAAAACTTCAAAATGATCTACTAGGCTGTAAAAGATCAATTTACTGTCTAAACTAGCCATTTTACTAAAATTAAACAATGTTTTTTTCCAAGGGTTTCACGAATTTTTTTAAAGGGCATTTTTAAACGTACACAAAAATCGTTTAAGGAAATCCGGTTTTCATTATAAAAGAACAATTCATTTCTGACGCATGGGGTCTAGGAAGATCATAAGATCATAATCAAGAAATTAGTAGTAAGGCAGCTTAACAAAAGAAGCGAATGTTCAATTACTCCAAACGGTAGTACAAAAATATTTGATCTATCTTAACATTCAATGGCACATTATTATTTCTGTAATATTCTATTTAGAATTCTATAAATCTTATAGAAGCGCTCTTAATAGAATAAGTGAATTTATCGTACATAAGATAGGCTGGTATGAATCATATCCTACTTTTTGGTGCAACGATCATGTTTTCTACTTCAGAAATTTTCCACAGGGTATTTCAAACATCACGCGAGTCGAGATAATATTTGAAAAAGATTTGTGAGCCTGCGCTTATAAAACCGGCCTTCGTTCTTTTGAAAAAAAAATCTATAAAATCCATACAAAATCATTAAAATGTCTTTTTTAAATTGAAATAAAAAAGTTTAACCGTTAGGATAGAAGCTTCAAACCGCTGCTTTCATTTGAAATCGAAAATTTTAATATTTCTTTATTACATTTTGTTTGGTTGATAAATGCTTTTCACATGTGGTCGATTCCAGCCGGTTGCATAAGCTAGGATGCCATGCGTTTTAATTGGAATGGTTTTTTTCGTTAGTTATAATTTTTTTTTATTTTTAAATGCAATAAATCTGTTTCCTAAATCAATAATTTTTTTGGAAGATTAAGAAACTATTTTCTTCATTTATATTAAAACTCAATATAGCTACCTAAGAATTTCAACTTCGGTTTTAGGTTGCCGCTACAAGTAGAAACAAAGCATAGCTCGAATGCTACAAATAAAATCATTACACTTTTTTCTGCAAAATTGACAAAACACTTTCGGTAATTCAAAGATACTCAATTTGTAAAATTAGGCTCAGTGGATCCTGAAAATTTTAATACTGAATTTTGGTGTTTCCCAACTTAGCTTTCTTAGCGGTTCTAAATGTGTTAATATTAAACGGGAAAATATTTCTGCTTTTTCAGTCAATTTACGGATCCAAACCACCTTCTCTTCTAATTCCGACGTTTCGTTCTTTATTTGAACTTTTTCACAAGAATCTACAACTAACATTAAAATCTCTTAATGAACTTATTGACAACATAAAACAGTTTTTTTTTTGAGATTTTTCTTTCGTGTTTGGAGTTTGCTCTAGGCAGTAATTTTCATATTTGTTAAATTCAAATAAGCTTTTTGTCTAAGTGTTTCTTTTAATATTTTTTAGCGTTTTTAATAGTAAAAAGTGTCCAATTAGTGTATGCGTATTTAATTGTCATAGATCCTCCAGATGAAGAAACACAATTTTCTGTAAGTTTTCTACTGTTTTATGTTGTCAATTAGTTCATTAAGAGATTGTAATGTTTGTTGTAGATTCCTGTGAAAAAGTTCAAATAAAAAACGGAAACGTCGGAATTAGAAGAGAAGGTGTTTTGGATCCGTAAATTGACTGAAAGAGCCGAAATATTTTCCCGTTTGTACATTTTCACCAGTCGAAAACAATTATCTACTGTGTTAATATTTATAATAATCAAATATGTAGCTATTCAGATTTTGATAATTTTTTATCTAGTTCTTGTAATGTCCTGGAGATTTGAGCTATTTTTTCTGGCAAGCACATTAAGTCGTTGGGGTTTTTTTAAAAGAATTTTGAGCTCGGGCATTTCAATGTTTGCGATTCTTTGTTCATTATTGCAAAAACTTTGCATCAACGTTTTTAACAGATTTAAAAGTACATTACTGTAGGAAATACAATTTTATAACTTGCGTGTCTCCAATCGTCTGAATACGAGCGATACTTATCAACATATTTCAGTGCTAAGTCTGGTCATCAAAACCTTTTGTTCATCTTGTAAAACTTTCATTAACATAAGACAGAAATATTATTATCAAATTCTTACAGATGTTTTAAAATTAAAACTTTCATTCACAATCAACGTTAACATTTCACACTGGGATTCAAAAAGGAAATACCCCACTCGGTAAAATCTCAATCTTATGAGATTTCGCAACTTTGCTTAAGACGGAAATAAAATAAACAAATTCTTATCTTTAACCTGATTAAACTGAACCGGCCTTTAACATTCGTCAGGGATAACTGACAGTGTTTTAAAATGTGGTATGTTCAGCTTTTTCAGAACTGGAAAACTTGTTTCATTGTTTCATTGTACAAGAGTTTGCAAAAATATTATTCCATGGCATCCCAGCCCTTAAAAAAGTAGATTTTAAGCTTGTGACTCTCGGGCTGAGAAGGCGTCGGCATTCAAGACAAAAACCGTTTGTGATGCTTACGATGAGATTACCTAACATCACACAAAAAAAAAACTGCCAAGAGAGAGTTTGGAAACCTATTTCTAAAGCCATGTCGCGTCGAGTAGAAACGAAAAGCTGCCCGATCAAGCCACTATAAAGTGTATTGTTTCGAGTCTCGAAGATCGGAACGGTACGATCGCACAGTTCGACTCTCTACCTGAGCTTTTGAAACAGTTGAAGTGGTTAGCTGAAGTGAAACAATTGACGCCGATGGAATCGTCTCGTGGATCTTTGTCCAAGCCAACTTAAAGAGGAAAGACTACATCGAGTTTCAAGTGTTACCGATGTAGTGTTGGCCACGTAGCAGCAACGTGTACTGAGAAAAAGTTGTCAAGGCCAACGAACGTCGAGTGTTTTTGATGTTTTTGATGATTTTGATGTTTTTGATAAATGCAGATGGTAGCGAGCAAACAAGTGAGAAAATTTTGGATGTTGGTGGACGAAAAGCCCGTCTACATCAAATAATATCCGATGGACGCTCGAGAAAAGGTGATCGGGGAAACTAGGACACTAGTTTGAATAGTGAAACACTATTAACAAGTTCCAATACAGCAATTTCAGTCGACCCTCCTTTACGGAACCCGTGTTGATGATTATAAAGAAAGTTTCCGCCATTAAGAAATTCCAACAGTCCTGTTTCAATCAATTATCCAAATACCTCACTAAAGGCAGTAAAAACAGATATTGGTCGATAGCTGTTGAGAGCTTCAGGATCACCGGATTTAAATATTGGGCGTATAACAGCTAGTTTCAGACACTCCGGACTCTTATGATCCAGGATCTAAATACAGGAGCAGCATCCTCACCTGAAGGAAAACTCAAAATCAGCGCAGTCCGCCACTATGGTGTAAATATGAAGACTCCGTTTGTACTAGCAAGATCAATTTAACCGGGAAATCCAATTTATTCTGTAAGAATATATCGCACAGATGTGTACTTATTACCTAATATTTAATCTTAGAAAAAAATTGCCTAAATTAAATTCAAAACAATGATAGGCATTAGTATAATGCCGAAAACAACTTTCCACACAGATATCAAAGCCATATATTTTCTATATTTTTATATTAGTTGATCACCCAGGTGGTAAATCCTTTTTACGGATTGCTTTCCAAGGCACGGCGAGCGACCGAGTCCCCCCAGTATGCTACTCTGGGTCCATGGGTGCATGGGTCACTCATGATACTAAGTACCCCTACGCCATACAGTCAACCTGGGGCCTCTGGCCATAATTCCCATCCGGACCTGCAACGAAGGCTATACCCGAAATGGGAGACCAAGTCCGCGCTAAAGCGCTCATCGGCAACTCTAGTTCCAGGGTGGCCACCCATTCGGGAAAAGCGGGAAATGCGGGAAAAAGACGGGATTTGAAATCCAACGGGAAAAAAGCGGGAAAAACCGGGAATTCTTTCGAAAAGTCGGAAATTTTGGCTTAGTGAAAGTCTGTTCAATGAAGTTTGGTCGAAATAGGCCGAAACAAGTAGAAATGGATTGACAGTTGATTACTAGTCCCTTTCCAATTCCACGATTTCGAATTCGACTTCGACGAATTCTACCAGGTCGAAACGGATCTTCCTGCCTGGTTGGATCGGTTTCGACTAGTTTCAACTTGCTACATTGAATAACGGGAATAACTGTAACGAAACCATCAATGCAGTATATCGCAATTTTCACTCGAGGTATGTCGAGTCCTTAAAAGCAAAAAATAGAGAAGAATCTGAAAGAAACTATTGCAAAATGGAAGCAAGAGGCAGAAAATAAGGCAACGGAACTGGAGGCGAACAAGTTGAAGGTGTTATCCGACGCTCAGAGAGAGGCAACCTTGAGGGACGAAAAAATTAAAATGCTTAAAAATATCTGAGAAACAAATAAGGCGAAAAAAACGATTATAACACAAATTTTAATTAATGTAAGGTCCACTGCAGTAAGTGTGGGCGCTTTTTCGTATAGTTCAACTTGAAAAAAACATTAAAAATCAGCAGTGGTTCTATTTGATAAAATTACGTTCAATTTGATGCAGAACATGTTGTTTACAAACGCTGAAGAGATGAGCTTGATAGACCAAAGCAAGAAAAGTTATCTCGTAAATTGTTGCTGGTGTCTTCACTTACCCCGCTTTATGGAGTAAGTGGGAACGGTAGATTTTCCTTTGATTTCTCAGGAAATTTTCAACAAATTTTTGTTTTGTTAATTTAATACGTTACTTTATTGTTCGAACCGGTAAAAATTTGAAAAAAAAATCATGGTACTATTAGCACCTATTAGTAAGGTATCTTTCAATGATTATTATGAGTAATTTATGTTGCAACAGACAATTTTATCGAAAATTTCAAAAAACAAACAAGTACTTTACATAACTTTTCATGATCCGAATGCTTAATATAGCTGAATTGTACCCGACCAGACTTTTATGGCAAAATTATAGCAAATTTTGCTATCACGCCCTGAAAGCCAAGTTTGCTCTCATTTTGCTTGACATAAGGTGGTACACAGCAAAAATGAGAGCATAAATTTTCATACTTGGTTAGCAAAGTGATACCAAATTTTGCTAAAACTGAGACCATAACTACACCTCATTTTTCGAGAGCTTGGAAAGCAAAATGATGCTTATTCAAGGCATCAATAGAATTTCCTTTACAGCAAAATTTGGCATCAATATGCTCTCAAAACATCCGAAATATGAGGAATCGATTGGGCCTCAAAACAAGTAAAAATTGGTATCATTTTGCCAATCATGAATGCAAGTTGTTGCTCTGCTTTGTACCACCTGAAAACAAGCAAAATATAAGCGAAATTGATTTCAAGGCGTGATAGCAAAATTTGTTGTTGTTTTGCCCAATAGCTTTTTTTCTCAAAAATATTTTCTAAGGTCAATCGAAATCTAAATTTATTTCTTCTTTCGAGATCAACTATCAGTTAAAAAAAATAGATCAACTAACTGGACTCAGTGATAGATACACAACAAAAAAAACGCCTTAATGTATACTATTTTTTATTTTAATTTATGAATTGGAATTTGGAATTTAAGCATGTAGCAAGTATGTGTACAATCTTATGTCCAGCAGAATAAGAGCAAATTTTACTCTCAAGCCGCAATAGCAAAGCAATCTATAATTTTGCCCTAAAAGTATGCTCAGGATCCGCTGAGAAAGAAAATTAGAAATTCATCGACAAAAGCATATTATTCATTAAAATGTTAAAAGCTGGGAACAAGTGAAGACGCTGGCCCCGGATCGTCAACAGTAGAGGTCTTTTACCACGGTCTCATGCGCCGGAGAATCGACGTGGGACGTTAATAATTTGAGTAAACTTTCATAGCAACATGGATTCTTCAACTTAGTACACTGCAATGAGTTGCAGGTTTCAAGGTTGGAGAATGATTCATTTTGACCACACAAAATTTCCATCGAACGGTTTCGTGTATGTTGAAAGTTGAGGAATGAATGACTTGAAGAAATTAAAATCAACCAAATAAATAAAAAAAAAAATTTTGAAAGTTCAATTCAGAATATAAAAATATATTCTAAGCCAGAAAGCGATCATTTATTCGCTTTCTCGTTTTTCATTACGGGTATGCGAATAGGATCAGTGTGAATATCGCCTAAAACTAGGCAACTACCAACACCCGCCTACAAGAAGCATTGTATAACAGTAGCATATACAGACTCCTTTCGATTTTTTCAACACGCCCGTGATTTTTATATTGTCAAAATTGAATGTTGAACCCCTTTCCCCCTCCCCCCTCTCATTCGAAATTTCCAAAAAAAAAACCCGAAGGGGGGATTTAAAAAAGTTTTAAATATTTTATATAAATTTCGATAAAATAATTCAAATATCCGAAAGATTACTTGATTTATAGGTTTTGTGCAATGATACAAGCTATTGTGCAATTTATTCCTATTTATTTGTTTATTACATTATTTTTTATTAAACCACGATGCTCCAACTCCGATTGACAAAAAAAGGATTTGAAATTAGTTCGGCCTAATTAATCAAAATAAATGTAAACATAATAAACATCAAATTAACTAATATTAGTTTTAAGCAGTAAAACATAGAATAAGTCTTTTTACTGCTTAAAACTAATAAAATTTAGCCAATCAAATATGTTGTCCTGGCTACAAATATTCTTAATGTATAGCTTTTGTATTTTCCGTAAAAAAAAACTCTTTGTTTACATTTTGTGTCGTACGACGTAAAGTCTAGTCAACACTAGGCAACTTGAGCTGCGATTTTTGTTATGAGACGAACTTTGTTGTCTGTTGTTGTTGTAAACCTGAGATGGCATTAGTGTCTCCCGAATAAAATGGGAGACGCTGAGACCGTCTCCTAGTGTGGACTAGGCTTAATGAAAGCTCACGCTAAATATTATGTTCATCAACTTTGATTGAGTTTAAATAAAAAATAAAAAATGAAAGTGACAAAAAAGTGTTTTGCAATGTTGCCAAACACCAATGGTTTTGCACAGATGTTGCCAAAATCAATCGGGTCTGTATCGTGAAAAATTACCAGCATTAGAATTTGTATTATGAATATCGCCTTTAGATATGCAACTACCAGAACTCGCACAAAGTGTACAGTTGAATCACCGTAGAACAGTTACATGTTTAACTGAAGGAGATATTCATAATATAATTTCCAACCCGAGGGAAAATCACAGCGAAGCAGGTTTGTGCATATTTGCGAATGTGGTTTGGTTTAACTTTAAAAGTCGTGCATTAAAAATTTCGTCCCATATAAAGAACATTCTTAATTAAAAGAACTATACTTACAACCAAATCCGGGTGAAAGTTCGTACGGTCTCCAACACAGAACGGTCCACTAATTCGTTCGAAATGTTGTAGTTTTTTCCACCAAAGATTTTAAACATCGTACCGTCATTCGCGCTTGGCAGGTGCGTTCCGTTTCACCAAGTTTTTCTTAATTAAGGGGATTCAAGAAACATGTAGCTTATCGTATCACGGTCATATCGAAGAATGGCTATGAATGGAAGCATATATTCAATGACCGAGCTCCGGCATTTTCAAAGTAACCCGCAACTGAACTTGGAACCAGCGCTTCTCGCAGATCAATTACTTCACCCTCGGCTTTTCCAAAAGCTTGGCTCGGTTTGTCTAGACCCGTTGGACAGTTTATCGTTGGTCTAACTCACTAGTGAGGGTTGATGGTCTCCCGAACATAATCATCCCGAAAACGATGCTATCGTCGCATAGGGTACGAAAAATCAGGAATAAAGACGGGAAAATAAAGCGGAAGATCGAATTCATTTTCTCACCTACTTTTGATGTTGTTTCCCAGCTATTCCGTTTCCAGGTCGAGCTGTGCCCCAGCCGCTCCTCGATTATTTCTAGTCCCATCTTCCCGAAATGACGTCAACGACAAGTAGGTGATATTTATTAACGAAAATCTACTTCGATTCGATTATCACTCGCGTAATTCCTTTTTCTTGCGTACACGGAAACATTCACGCTGAAAAAATTCTCACAATAACAAATAACATACGGTTCACCACTCGAACTCAAATTAGATAAAAAATTTACTTGATTATATTTTATTTATAGAGTAAGTTTTAAAACGGTTGTATGATAAACTAATTTTATTTAAAGTATGCGATTGAAAACATTTTAGATTTTTTTTAACCAAACAATTTTAGTATGATTTTTTTAAATGTAAAATAAAAAAAAACCAATCAAAGAGAAAATTAATCCGTGACTGTTTCATACGTTTTATACTCACACAATCTACCACATACTGAATTGTACAAGTTTTTTTAAAACTTAATCTAGATTCTTATTTAAGCAATTTAAGTGAAATTGATTTTTTTTATTTAGATATATTTGCTTGATTAATTAAACGAACCAGGGTAGTAAAACAGTGAACATAAAATTATTTTCTTCCTATCATCTGTGTTTTTCAGTATGTATAAGTTTTTATTATTTTTTTCTTTTATTCCGGGATACTAAACTTTCAGAGTATGATCAAGTCTAATAAAATTTCTAAGTGGATTATAAATTTACTTTGGTTTCTAAATTGAACAAAAATGGTTTTTAACACTGATTTTAAACAGATTAAGGATTGCAAATAAAAATTTAAGCATAGTTTCTTCTTCGTTTAAGCCATATTTTCTTTTAACTTGATTAAGCTTATGTTTCAAGAGTATGATTTTTTATTTGTTTAAGACGAAACGAGTCATTTCAAATTTGTATGTTAATTTATTGCAATGATGTCCATTTTTTTTACATCCGAAAACTCAATTCATAATTTTCTTTTTTTTTTAAATAAAATTTATTGATACCTTAATGATGTCTAGTTTTGCTATCAACTAAATTGTACACTAAATTTTGCTTTCAGTTTGCTGTTTATACCTTATTTTGGTCTCAGTTAGCAATCAATCCAATATTTTTCGAGACCTTAATTATGCCTCATTTTGCTATCGAGTATAATCCAAAAGCAAATGATGCTCTCATTTTGCTGTTAACACCTCATTTTAGTATCAATTTGCTATCGATTTTGGCATCAGAGGCTGCTCGGGTATTGATTGAAGGAGAGAAAATTAAAAAAAAAATGTGTAAACATCAAGTCTGTATAAAGCCCTCCCACTTTCCCCAAGTAGGGTTTGGAGACAAAATATTAGTTTTTTTTTGTAAATAAACTCTTTTTCCTTCATTCTAAACCGCTGTTTCTTTACCTAACTGGCTGTTTCAAATGTAAGGATTGTTTAAATGTAGCCCGAGCAGACTTTTATGGCAAAATTATACCTAATTTTGCTATCATGCCTTGAAAGTAAAATGAGGTATCATTTTGCCCGAATAAAGGTGGTACAATGCCAAAATTTGGGTCTCACTTTTCATATGCGGATACCTCGATTATACCAAGTGTAGGTTTCATTGAAACCTCAATGATGCCTCTTTGAGCCAACATTTTAAAATGAGTTTTGAGGGCATAATGATGCCACTTTAAGGTATAACGTAATGCCAAAATGTGGCATCGTAATGCTTTCAATATTTTATGAATAGAGGATGGCTTAACGAGGTATTAAAATACATTCAGTGAAACCAAAATTTGGTATAATCGTGCTATCCCGAGCCATGGCAAAATCCCATTTTTTGGCATCGAGTACATCCAAAATTTGGCTTCGTTGTGTTTTCAAATTTCCTTTCAAAAAGCTGGCAAAATGAGATGTCAATAAGCTTTCAATACAATAATTTAGGGTTTCATTGAAAACTTGTTTAGTTGTTATCTCCTGAATTATTTCCCTATATGTGTTTCCTTTCATAAAACTAGTTAGTTTGCGTTTGTGCGATTATTCTGGATTCGATCCCCAAGATTTCATGATGGATCCCACTGTGCAAGCGCAGAACCATAGGGCAATCGGAAGCAGGTACCAATGACAACATGGTAAAGGCGGTAAAGGTGGTGCCGACTGACATTTTGGAAAAAAAACCTTAAACATAAGAAATAAGTTTGAAATTGTATTACAACACTTTTAAAAATCCCTAATGATGGGAGAAAAACAACAACTATTTGTACACCCCTTCAAGAAGGGATTGGTTCGATCTTAGGGACTTTCCCTTAAAAGGATGTATAATCGTCACTCGGCTCTTTAGGCCGAGTCGAGCCTTTAAACGAAAAACAAATATAGTTTATTAAAAAAAATGATACCTTGTTTTGTAACCGTCTAAAAATTGTTTTTGATAGCAAAAGGAATTCGTAGGCATCTCTTAGAGTCAAGTCCACAAAAGGCGATGGATTAAGAATTTCTATAGTTGCAACCCCTTTTTTTGAATCTTTTAATGAATAAAATCATGTAATAATGTTCGATGGTATTCTAATAAGAAGTTTTTAAGCAGAAATATTTAACTAATAATATAGAATCCTGGTACACAGAACCCACAACGTGTGATGTAAACTTTCAAAGACGAACACCTATCGGCATTTTTCGAGATTCAAAATTTTAATTTCGTTTTTTTTTTGTACAGTACAATGCAGATATAAAACAACATTTGAAATTATTGATAAATGGGCTTGCTTCTAAAATAGATCTAATTTTGAACTCGTTTTAACTTGGTGGCTTAACACATTAAGGATCGCTAACAAATCTAATTGGCAAAATACCGAAATACGAAATTTTCACTGAATTAAATTCATCAAATTTCTTGTCTTCTATATTTGTTGAACATAGTTTCATGACTAATTTACACCTTAAGAGTAATTCTACTAAGTGAATAGGACCCTCACAAAACGCGAGCTATGAGATATCTCGTTTTTAGTCCACAATGTATTGATAATAATAAATAAATTTGGTTCGTGGTGCGGTGCATAATCGAAGCAAAAAATTATAATAAATTATTCGAAAACTAATTAATCTAAACATGTATATAGATTTTTACTAGCTTCTATAATAAATATTGTTTCCTTGCATTATTTAACATTTTTCTTTTTTGATCTATATTCATTTATGTTTCCAAATAGTGCCGAAGCAAATGGTTTCATTGAATTTGCGCCAATCGGTTTGTTTTATCCAGTAGCCGAATCTGGAAGTAAAATAAAAAGAATCAACATAAATAATTTTTAACTTTGTTAAAGGTGACAACATTTGAAACCAATGCATCACAGTTTGGATAATCGTTATTGTAAAAAATAAATAAACAGAATAAATAATCCAATCCATAATAGATTCTTCTCAACTGACGATTTCAAAATACGCTCCTCTTTGGCGATGGGTCAAAACAGTAGAAACGTCTATAGCACGGGCGCGTTGTAGCTTATAGTTTGTCATATATTCTCCCCTGAGAGCTTATCTAACTATAGAATGGTGATTAATCTAGGGTTGCTAATAACTTATGTAATTTACTTTGAGTTAAAAATAAAGAGAAAAAATTGTTTGAGTGTTTAGAGGCCCTAATTGTGATGCTTGTTATTTACTTAAGGCTAATGTCGTTTTCAAAATAATCGTGTGACTCAGCACCAAGAAAAATATTTAGTAAAAGGTCTATTTCAACTATTTCTTAAAATAAGGGTTTCACAAATAATTGCGGTTCACAATCGGGGTTCCTAAATAATTGTTTCGGAAAGAACGGTTAAATAGAATCGAGTTACCATATCTGAATTAAAATGTCAAACGACACTAACTCATCCGCCTTCCCAGGAACATCTGCGTTAACGCCTGATAAAAAACTAACACAGAATCAAATTAATACCACGTTGGTGATGACTTTGAGCTGGATGAAAACGATGACATAGATCTAGCGGACTTCTTGTTGAATAATTGACTTGGATCTCCCATGTTATCTACTTTCTTGTTTGGTTTCTGAGATTGAGCAGAGAAGTACCGGAACGTGGATTTCACAAGCGGAAGTTGTGGATAGGCAGTTCCACAGACGAAAAAACGTACTCTCACTACTAAGGCGGATGTTGCCTAAATATTGTAACTTGGTATGTTTTGAAATCTTCCTGTATAGTTCGTTCAGCTGGATTGATAAAAGATATCTATAATGATGAGAGCAAACGTGGCAAAGAGATCTTACCTGTAAGTACACTCCAGTTGGTGGTACTGGATGGCATCTTCTTCTTCTGCTCGCAACGAACGCAAGCTTTCCTCTGGTACATTGAGAAAGGAATATCTACCCATCTTACGAACAGCCAGCTTATGGTGTAGGTTAATTCCGGCCGACGACGATAGGTTGTTGTTCGACTGCGAAAGGTTCTCGGACGAGAATTTTATGTTGTTCAATTCCGCCTCGGTCGGTTGCTGGATGTAGTTGGCGTTGATGTACTCGGCATCAGGGAGCGAGCTGTCCATGCCTTTCAGCTCCACCGGGTGTGATCAAATGACTATACATTCTTGTACCGGTTTTCGTTCCACTGCTTTCCTGACTTAGGCATCGATTCCGGTCGCGGTTGTGCGCATTGCCAGATGCAGCACCGTCCCGACCTCGACTATCGGATCCTGTTTGTAGTGCTTTCCGATAGGTCGCAAATTGCTGTTCTCCACCGAAATGGCACTAATTTTCCAGCCACCGGATCATCACATGCGTCACTTTGTAGTCAGTCCGTACCGAGAGCACATAGTCGTCCGGTTTGCTCTGGGATTGGCGGACAAATTCTGGTTGGTTCGAAGAAACACGATAAAACTGCGCGACACCCGTACACACAAAATAAACAAGAAAAATGTTTATTTACTTTCTCGTTCTCTCCACGGATGGATCAGTAACCTTGTGTATGTGTCCAGTAGTATTTTTGTTTAATTCGAAATTATGGTGGTAAAAAAATATTTTATTTCTTTTTTTTTATTCTTTCCTCTTCAGTATGGTGTTCGAAATTGTTAATTCTTATACATAGAGAAGAGTGGGGTAACGTGGGCCACTCTAAATATCTCAGCTGTGTGTTGAGATAAAAATCTCAATCCAACTGTCATCGTCGTCGCTTTGCGTAAGCATGTTGTCCTAAGGTTGTTGAGTTATGTACGTATCATATGCTTAATTTGCCTAGAAAAATGTACTCACACAATTAAAAAAGTAACCGCAAATTGCATCCGTCAGAGACCTTAAGTACATAACAAAAATATGCTCATACGCTTATGATCTTGTTTATGTCATGTTCTTTCACGTTCGAAAGGAATTTTTGATAAAACATCAATAAGTCACACAAACGCAACCAATATGCAAATTATAGCTCGTGGGGAATCGTGGGTCACGTTTTGCGGGGTTTCTTGGGCCACCTATATTTTGGTGTTTTTTACTTACACATTATGAACTTAAAATACGTTTTTCCTATCTGCAAAGGTTTCTTATGCAAAATAAAGAGTTGTGAAAAATATTTTGTCCATTTTTTCCAATGCGATAGACACGAACAAAAATCCTGTATAAGGAATTTTTCAGAAACGTTCGCGAGCCAAGAATTGGAAACTTTTTGATGATACACAACTCTCTTTTTCATTTCCTCTTCTGAAATTGCTTTAAAATAACTAAATGAATTATGAAATTTCAGTGTTGGCTCAATTCATAGACTTTATACGTTATCTTGTCAATTTGGATTTGGTTGCCCACGTTTCCCCACGGTTTTTCAAAAAAAAATCCTTTTTTTAAATATTCAAAGATCGGGAAATATTCAAAAAAATGTAAAGTTTGTAAAATGTATTCAAAAAAAATAAACAAAAATGCCTAATGATACATTAAAAATGTAGAAATGCTCCAATTATTTTTTACTTTTCATCTTTTAAATTAAAAAACAAAAAATACCCCACTCTGCCCTTTTAAAACCAATGAAATATTAAAATCTTATTTAAGAAATAAATCAATTTGGAAATGTCCGTTTCAACGTATCAACATTTTTTGGGATATTCAACACTTATTTTTGTATCAAATAATATTGAAATGTAAAGTTGAACCAGTTATTTAATTTACTTTAATCTGAATTTTAATAACAATTAATTTATTTGTAATTCATAATTTGTTATTCATTCTAACTGTGGTAGTGGAGTGTAGGAAAATAAGAAATTCATAATAAAACATGAAAATATGAACTAATGAATCTCAAATTTACTATTTAATAATCAAAGTTGAGTTTCAGTTTCGATTGTATACTACCCAATTTTGGTTTGATTGTTTGAGCGTGCATAAAATGACAAGTGAACTGATTTGTGTTGGTATTGGTGTTGATGTACGGCTATATCGAAGAAAAGATGAGAAGTCCTCCTCACCCCCAGTCTATTAACGAGT
The DNA here is from genome assembly GCF_029784155.1 of Uranotaenia lowii. Classification (NCBI taxonomy): domain Eukaryota; kingdom Metazoa; phylum Arthropoda; class Insecta; order Diptera; family Culicidae; genus Uranotaenia; species Uranotaenia lowii. The sequence goes on from NC_073692.1 coordinate 111,018,861, forward strand.
TTTACCGAGCACAGTCACGCAGGCTGAATTTCGGAACAATAAAAGAAACCGAATCACCACACTAACCACTATGTCAAATAAGTTTTTTTTGCCATCGGAACCAAATCGTACCTAATTTTGCCATTGGAAAATTTGATACTAAATTCTGCTATCATTTTGGAATGGATAGCTTATTTTGGTATGCTATCGATTCAGGCATCAAAGTCTGCTCAGGGGCCGTAACAGTTCCAACGACTCAACTGTTAGAAATATTTTTAAAGAAGCAAGGAGGTTTTTCTATTTAAATTAATGATACTTTAATGATGCCTATTTTTGCCATTACTGAAAAATCAACATTTGAAATGCGGACACTATGCCGGTAACGAACAAATTAGATGTTTGTGTCCAGTTCTATTTAATTTTGAACACCTAAATAAATCTGATTTTTCATCACAAAAATTGTATACCAAATCATGCTATTTTTTTGATCTCACTTTTCTGCTCTATAGTAATAGATGAAACCTTAATGATGCCTCGTTTTGTTATCTTAGAAAAAAAACACTACCAAATAGTGCTTTCATTTTGGTATCAATACCTTATTTAGGTATTGATTTGGTAGCACATTTCAACATGTTGATGCTTCAATGAGACCTAATTTTGCAATCGGGAAAAATGCGATACTAAATTATGCTATCATTATGGCATTGATAGCTCATTTTGGTTTCTGTTTGCTATCGATTTAGGCATCAAAGTCTGCTCGGGATTGCGTAATATTTGAACGGCCCCTTGAAAAATCGCACATCGACTGTTAAACGCCTATATGCATGCAATGATATAGAGAATTTTTAATGCTTTTGGTGTGTTGAATCGGTTGAATCAAACGAAGGAACTGACACAAGATTGTTTTTTCCATAATTGAATATTTTTTATTCTTCAAAACGACGTCATTAGCTTTTTTTCGTATAGGCACATCCAAAACCAAAAACATAACAATTGGGCGAAACTTTAGGCATATGCAGCGAGAAACAAACATAAAATTAAAAATTGTAATTTGTTTTAAATTTACCTCGTACTTTTTGCAATGTTATTGAAACCACGTAATTGAATGTTTGTTTTATGTTGTTTAAACAGAAGCGTTCAGGATAGTGCCAAAATTGCCTTTGTTTATGAAACGTACTATTACTAAGGCATCAGTAATTGCTAATTCTACTTGAATTCATGAAAGTGAGAAAATTTTTCATCATATTCTTTATTTCATACTAAATTTTTCGTATGATTCATATAAATTTAGGCGTTACACTAAATGGAACCGTATTCTGTTTTCTTTTAAATGAATATAACTTTTTCTTTCCATGTAATTAAACAATATAGTTATAACTAGGTATTATGAATGTTTCCATCACTTTAAATGCTTTAGTGAAGGTGAGAAAATCGCCTTAATCTATGCAACCATAAGTGCAGTCGGTTGGAGTAAACCATTGGAAATATTGGAATTAGTGTTTGAGCTATCATGCCTTTTTTGCAAAATTTGGTATAGATAATTGTTCCCGAAAAAGATGGTGCAATAAAAAAATTGGCGCACATTTTTTTATACGGACAGCACAGTTCTACCAAATTTTGGTTTCGCAGAAAACATCATTTTGATACCTCGTTTGGCCATCATTTTTTAGAGGAATTTTGAAAGCACAACGATGCCAAATTTTGGCAGTAAATTATACCTTAAAGTGGCATCATTATGCCCTCAAAACTCGTATGAAAATGTTGGCTAAACAAGGCATCATTGAGGTTTCAGTGAAACCTACACTTGGGATTATCGAGGTATCCGTATATGAAAAGTGAGACCCAAATTTTGGCATTGTACCACCTTTATTCGGGCAAAATGATACCTCATTTTACTTTCAAGGCATGATAGCAAAATAAGGTTTTATTTTGCCATAAAAGTCTGCTCGGGGCAAACAAACACGTTTTGCTGGACGAGGTGCTTGTAGTTCTAGAAATTCAGGAATGATTTTACGTTTATAATTTTCATATTTTTGTGAAATCTCACAGCGTGATTTGTTGCACCTCACTAGAATGAAGATTAAATATGCTTTCCAATGAATATACTCTTGGTTGGTTCAAACAAAGTAAAAGCACTGATAATCCGGGTACAACCTGACGGTGGACCACAAAAAGAGATGAAATTTCAATTTGTAAAAAAATCGCGCAAAGTAGTGAACTTTGAAAAATTCCAGTAAATTCAATTTTTGTTGCATCAAAAATCTAAAGACAGTAAAATGTTAGAATTTTTATTCATTTTGTAGTCATATTTTTTTCAAAACTCTACCATCGCTCAAACAGTATTTACTAGCAACCGAATGAAATGTAGCGCTACAGGTTTTTTAGGTTTTTTAGACCACTTTTTTGAACTTTTTGTGACCATTTCATTAAAAAAATTTAAAAAAATATTTCTTGTCTTCATGATGTAGGCATTAACTTCAGCTTTCATATGCATAAGGCAAATATTTTTTTGAACGTGTAGCATATGAACTACAGCAGTTTTCGTGAGGCATGTTTTTTCGGATTTTTTTTCTTTCATGCTGAATAACGAGAAAACTAGTAACTTTAGCTATACATAATGTTCTAAACATATTTTACTGACATTACAAGGTTTCATTTGATGTAAGTTTTGTTTAAATCGGTCTTACACGCCAAAAGTTATAACGATTTGAGCTTGTGGTGTCAAATTGACACCACAAGTGCTGATTAGGGTAATGAAATCTAATGCGGATGAGGGTTAATCCTTATAGTTGATTTGAGGAATATGGTATTCTACGTTCCTAAAGTATCTGTTAGTAAAGTTTATTTTTTTTTATTGAACTTATTTACTCGAAGACCGACTGTTTTAAGATTTTTTTTGTTTGAATTTTTGAATATAGTAGGAAAAGGTGGGCTAAAAAATCAACACTGATCTAATCAAATGTTACATTAATTAATTTAAAGCATTTTCATTCAAAATTTCGCACACGAACGTTTTAGCAATATTCTTAAAAAAGTTTAATGAACATCTCTTTTTATTTATATTAGATATTTTGATTGTCTTCATAAAAGTTTTTGTTTTACGTAACTACCTGTGACATTCAAAGTAAATGTGTTTTAAGTAATAAATGCATGAACAAAAAATCATAAGATTAGGCTATGATTTACAATTTAGTGGCATATTCCAATTATAAATCCACACCGACGGAATGAATGGACTCTCGAGAAAATTTGCGTACATAGTGAGTTTTGCGTTAAATGAAAGCAGCATATAATGCGTGGACAAGTCAGAAACCTTAATATTTCAATTACTTATGACATATTTTGAAGCATCTGGGGGCCCTGCGATTTGTCCCAGCAATTGAAACCGCCCATTATGGACAGGACAAAGACTACTAAACCAGTACTTACCTAAAACCATCTCATACAATATCTAGTTTGTTGCTTGCTGAGGCAGGAACAAAAACACATTAGACAGCGCCAGAGGTTCCACTTCTTTGGAAACGAATTTGTCAGTTTCGGAACTGTGTGAAAATTTCCTGATGTTTTAAAATTTCATCCAACAAGTTGCTCGCCGGATGTTGTAGCGTTCTGCATTCCCAGGTCGATGTCCTTCTGCATAAACCTAGTGTCGTCCACTTCTTCGTCTTCTTCCGCAACAAGGGCGACAGAGGTGGTCGTGCCAGAGGATCCTTCATTGGACAGGTTTGCTTCCAGAAACTACTTCTTGGCGGCGGCACATTCTTCTGCTGGGACAAATTCTCAATCTTTGCCTCGACGAAGATAATGTTGCTGTGGAGGCTCTTGTAAGCGTCCAGGATTGTTTATCACGAATAGGATGTTCTTGATTTGCAGATCGTAACCCGGTTGACTCCCTGCACCGGCGTCAGATAGAGCTTGGACGCGATTTTCCGCGCCTTTCTCTCACCACGGATTGGCTCCTGTAAACCACCGATCAACAACTAAGCGGCAGCAGTTCCTGCATCCTCAAGCTGTGTCTTCGGTCGCTAGGGGCATCACCAAGTTTTGCCTCTTCCACGGCTCGGGACACGGAGTCAGCAGGAGCTGCGGCCATGGAAATTGACGCACTGATCACTCCGATCGACTCCGATAAACCCGATACGAGAACTAAACGGGAAACAATTTTTTCCTTTTATTTTTCTTTGTTGTTGTGTTGTGATTGAGTCTGTTGGATCAGTGACTGAATGTATATGTACCTATGTAAATATGTTTTTGCGCATACAAAATAAAATCAAGTATTCTTTCGATGTTTCAACCAAACCAATTGTTATATTATTTCTTCCGAATATCAATAATTAGTTATTATTTTAACATTTTATCTTTTCAACCCTTCAATGTTCATTCAGCGATTGTCAGAGAAAAAACAAATTAAAGTTGTTTTAAAGTTTCAGGAAAAATTTGAAGAAAAAAAAACATCGTTTTATATATATATTGCCGTTTATCTGTTGTTGATAATAAATGAGCTCTATTTTGGATCTGGTTTTATTATGAATTTAACCTACAACTATTCACTTATAATAATTTATTTGTTGAAAAAAAATCTTTGTTGTTTATGCTAACCACTTGGACCGCTATGTGGAATAAGAAAAAATTTCTTATTTTACTATTAAAAACGTGTTCATTAATGCACGACACCCTGCACCTGAGAATATCGTTGATAGCTCTTAAAACTGAAATTTCTAGCTTTGACGATTATTGAATTGAACGGTTATGTCCACATGACTAGGCGATGCGACGCAGAAAAAAAATAATTTTGCATGAATTTTTAATTATTTAAATCAAATTTTTCGGTCCCAAGTTCAAATTTCATTTAGTTTAGAAATTACCCCGTGATGCCACTTATTGTCATCCTACGTTAAATTCTACTCTGCTCTGCAAAGTCTGCTTGGGTTTGATTTCAGTTCAATTTAAAATTTAACACTTCATAAAATGATTCCTTAATGATGCCTATTTTTGCAATGACTGAAAAATCAACAATAAAAAATGTGCGCACTATGCCGGTAACGAACAAATTAGCTGTTGTTTTTAGTTAGATTCAATTTTTAACACTTAATTAAATCTGATTTTTTTCATCACAAAAAATTGGGTACCAAATCATGCTATCATTTTGATATCACTTTTCTGCTCTATCATAATGAATGAAACCTCAATGATGCCTCGTTTTGTTATCTTGGGAAAATCCAAACCAAAAAGTGCTTTCATTTTAGTCTCAATGCTTTATTTAGGTATCAATTAGGCATCAGTTTTTGACAAATTTACGCTTCAATGAGACCTAATTTCGCCATCGGGAAAAATGCAATACCAAATTATGCTATCATTTTGGTATTGATAGCACATTTTGGTTACCGTTTGCTATCGATTCAGGCATCAAAGTCTGCTCGGGAGAGTTTTTCGTCAAGATGCAGCTAGTTTATGAGAAATTCGCCATTAAAAAAGATTTAAAATAGAGTTAAAAATCAGTCTAATGATTTGTAATTAAGTTGGTAAAAATAACCGAAAAAAATCATTAAAAGATTATTTACCACTGAAAGAAATAAATATTCAAAAAAATATTCGGAATTTTGCTTGGTTTTCTGTTTTACAAAATCGGGAATTTCGTGAGACCATGCGGGAAAAAGACGGGAAATATGCGGGATATCAAAAATCGATTTTGAGTGGCCACCCTGCAGTTCGAGTCAAACTCCAGCATATAAACCCTCCCTCTTGTTTCGAATCAAGACTAAGGACCTCTCCTCTAACGACTCGAGATCTTGGCTCCGCCTGGCTTGGATCGAGGCCCTCTCCTCTCTTGTCCGTGTGCCGAATCGAGAGCAGCTTATCTTGGACACGCGCCTGTCACAGCACACGTCCGGGCTTTACGAAAGACTACTCGGATGATTCCCGGCGAAGAATTCATCCTACACCGACTCAGGTGACTCACCCGCCGACGACGTGAAGTCACCCTACCCGAGAGTATTTCGCGGCGTAAATACTCTTCCCCCTACGAGTTCGGCTACGAAGAAGGTATAGTCATATCCCCGCAGCTTCCCTCGTTGGGAGCGCGTTTTACTCAGATACTCGCGGCGGTGGAAGTATCCTACATCCTCCTCTATATGTTATGGGTTTCGAGTATAGTAGTGGCGCAGCTGTTCCCTGAATTTCGGAAGAAAAAAATCGATGAAGCATATACTATACTGAATGTAAACGGTCGAAAGTTTCTTGACTAGATGTACTCTGATGAGGAAATTACTTGGTTGAGAACACCTCAAAGCCATTTTTACTTTCCTCAGAAATGAATTTCGCTCACAAAAACCCTGACAAAATTTATATTCTCAAACTTGCGTGTAAAAACTGAAGATACATGTTGGTTCCTGCCGTGGATATCGAAGGGCTCGACGTGGTTTTTCGAAAGGACCTAATGATCATAATAACCACTTTTAACATAACATGAACAAATGTACACGAGCTCATCCAATTCTTCGCAGTTTCCAAACTAGGGGCATTGAAGTATATGATAATGACTCTACGCATTATTGGCAATCCAAACTTTGAGTGTACAAGTACAACCTTCGATTGGAGTAAATCTCAACTAAGTACGATTAAATATGTTATAAATCGATATTTATTGACTAGCTCAAATTGCACTCTACTTGCTACATAGTACCCGAAGGCCTTAAATCACATCGAATGCTGGCCCTCATGATGGGAACTTGGAAGGTACAAAGTTCGGCTACCCAAAGGCAGTCTTTACCAAACGAAATCCATTTACATACCAGTTTCGGATTGAGCCTCCAAGAAAGACTGCAAGTTGAGACACTCACGACGCTGATGGGTTTTGCAGATGTTACGAAAACAAACCATTTATCATGGATTTTCCACGCAATAATTAAGACACAAGAGATTAACCATTGAACCGAAGAACAATTCTCCGGCCTCTTGGTAGTACTTGTTAAGTGGGAGCCAATAAAAAAAATAAATAAATAACAAAGCTGTTCTGCTGGTTAAGTCACTCGAAGGACAAGCTTTAATGGGGATGTGCAATTAAAGAAAAATGATGACGCTGTGTTGACGGGAATCTGATTTATGCTAGCGTAGGTTTAAGATTTTCAATGCAGTCCTTCGGATTGAACGATTAAAAACCTTTGAAACCAAATACATGTTCGATTAAAAGTTATGACAAAAAAAGTAAATAGGTATTACAACTGTGATTGTTATGATATGAAGTTAAAATCTCAAGGAATATTAGCAACCTGTAGAAAATTGTTACAATTTGAAAACACCATAAAATTCAACGATGCTCCGAGCAAAAAGAATACAAAACTGCAAACCACATGCACGGATCTTGACAGTGCCTGTTTATTTCCCCCACTGGGTGTCGGAAATAATCGTCACCATATCTATTTTATTGGTGCAGTTCATAAACAACTTCATCTGTCATAAAGTTCCATACTTTATTGATCAATTATCGAGCAGTGCGACTTTTTTTTGCTCTCTCTTTGCCGTTCCACTCGCCCAGAAACCACTTCAAAGTGTTCAATTGCGGGATGTTGTTGTAATTGCGCAGAAATTCAAAGTGTGTCTAGAACTGTGAACCATAAACCTAAAAGTAGGTATTGACTGTATGTTAGGAGAGACTGTCAGTAGTTTGCAAAATGCAGGGTGGTCATCTTGGGAGGACTTGTCTTCACTCTTAGACCTTGGTGCACACAAGATATAGATATTTTCTGGCCTGGGACTTCAACGTCAAGGAAATGTTCATTAGCGGTTGTCCAATTATTTTTCTGCTCTATGAGGAAGTCGTTTTTTTTCCTTAGAAATGCTGGGAAAGTTTTATAATGTTTCCTCATGACTATAATGTGATTTAAAATAGGTAACCATGTTTTAAACGGTTGTATAACACATGATCCAAAAATTTCATGTGTTTTTATTTTAATATTTTAAACAAACTTTAACAAAGCCATGACTAAACTAGAAACTTTCTTTATTCAATGGACTCCTATTTAGAAAGTGCAGAAAAACCAAACAACATGTGGAAAACATCCTTCACATTGCTTAATACAATAGTGGATAGTTCACGAGCCCTGAAATGTACCATCTGAAGTTTGCATGAAAATTCGATTTTTGAGAATCTGCATGTCAAATAGGGTGGCAAAGAATGCATGTAAAAAGGAAACAATCAAATTCCATAGCCGAACATTTTTTATTTACCCTACTATCAACCTATGCATAATTTCAGCTCAATCTGCCACAACTTTGGGATGCCTTTTTTTTAATGTCCTAAGAAGTGACTGAAGCAAAACAGGAAAATTAATTACTTAGAGTTGCCAAAATTGCAATATCGGCTTTTTTTCTATAAAATAATTATTAGCCCTCATCCGCATTAGGGTGTCATTTTGACACCATTGCAAGTTTGAAGGCTTGTAACTTTTTTCAGAAGCTTCAAAATACAAAAATTTCTTTGGGGACCCTAAATTAATTCAAAAGTTCTTCAATATTGCATCTTTACTTTTTTTATGGACGAACCCTGGAAGCCTGGACAAAAAAACTCCTTTTTCCGACTTTGGGTGTCATTTTGACACCACAAAAGTAAAATCCATTTAAGTCGTTTGAATTATTATGAACTTCATATAAAACTTATATCAATAGAAACCTTGTAATGTCAGTAAAATATGTTTAGAACATTATATACAGCTAAAGTTACAAGTTTTCTCGTTATTCAGCATGACAGAAAAAAAAATCCGAAAAAACATGTCTCACGAAAACTGCTGTAGTTCATATATTACACGTCCAAAAAAATATTTACCTTATTCATATGAAAGCTGAAGTTAATGCCTACATCATGAAGATAAGAAATAATTTTTTTAATTTTTTTTTAATGAAATTGTCACAAAAAGTTAAAAAAAAGTGGTCTAAAACACCTACTTTTTATTCGATTGCTAGTAAATACTGTTTGAGCGATGGTAGAGTGTTTTAAAAAATATGACTACAAACTAGAGATGTACCGAATAGTGGTATTCGGCAAACGGCCGAATACCGAATATTAACCTTTTCAATTATTCGGCCAAACGAATATTCGGCCGAATATTCGGTCGAACATTCTATTGAATTTTTAATGAAAAAAACTTTAGCGATTATTTCAATGCTTTCTATTTCTTCCATATTACTGCCTCTCATGTTTTTAAATTCGATTATTCTCAACCAGATGACATTTTACATTACAAGACATTTTTTGAGTAGGGGCCTTTGTTGTTGTTGTACGTTTATTTAAATAGGGTTTTTAGCCTTAAACTTTTACCTTCAGTAGGGGTCTTTCAATAACTGAAAAGACATAAGAGGAGTAGTCGCTTCTAGGGCGTTTATCATAAAGGAGATTGCGTTCCTATGAAATCGTGGATAAAACATGTCTCAAAAGGTGCCAAGCTATCCGGAATTGCTTCTCTAATATTGAATTAGATGAAGGTCGAATTTTAGCAAGGTATCTTTCAAATAGTTGTTGAAAAGATAGTTGATCTTCAACCATTAGCATACCATACTTTCAACCACATGTATCCACACGATCAGGTATTCAGGACGATTTTTGAAAAAAAAATCGAAAGAGTTCAAAATTTATGTATATTTTTAAATTTTTGAAAAATCGTTATTGAATACAAAATTTAAAAAAAAATTAAAGAGGAATTTGAGTTTTTTATTTGATTTAGCAAAAAATCTGAAAAAAAAACTCAAGAAGTTTTAAACAATATCTAGACATCCCGGCCAGATTCGACTTATCTGGATTTTTTACTGGATTTATGGGCAAACCTGAATATATCCAGAAAATCTGAAATAAACTATAATCAAAGTATAAAGCGATACCGTTCAGCATTCTTCTGATTGATCTCTACAGTGAAAAATATGCGGATACACCATAGATGTTTTGCCGAAACCATAAGTTTTCAATGACTGTGTAGCTTTTGCAACATTACTGTTGGATATTTGATAAATTATCAAAAATCATTTGAAAAATTGACAAGTCTGTAGTAGATATTCGGCCTATTTGGCCTATTCGGCCGAATACTTAGCTCAACTATTCGGTGAGCCGAATATTCGGCTTAACGGTTTTTCGGCGGTATTCGGCGCCGAATATTCGGCCAACCGAATATTCGGTACATCTCTAGTTTGAACAATCGGTTTTAAAAACTTATCAGTAACAAACCTATGTTGTTATGGTCTGGAGTTAAAACATCATCTCACCGTCGCCCATAAGTAGTGAGCAGACTGCGATTAATTGGTTGTGGCAACACAGGTTTAATTGCCGCCGAGATCCCTGTTCTGCAGGCATTGATAGATTTCTCCGGTATGATAATTTATGTCCAACATGGGCAGCAAAGATTGTGTAAGATCATCCCTGTATTGACTACGCAAATGGTACGCAAATGTATATGAAGTTTCACACCCTTGATCGCTGCCGGTTTTTTCTCTACATTCTCATCTTAATCCAGACGATAGGACTCATCGCAAGCTATCTGATCCCGTCTCGTAGTTCTTGGATAGATTAACGCCACCTGTAAAGGTTGACTGGTTACCTTAGATGGACTTTGCATAACCGGTCCTAGAAATGCACTTGAATCCTTTTGGACTTTTCATTTTCGTCTCCTATATTTAGTTATTTTTTTAAAATACAAATGTTTTATTCTGTTATTTTGGTCCATTAAACGTGACCGTGACTCTCGCGTAGCTAAACTTTACTTATTACAATTACTATGATAATTATCATTTGATCCAATCATCCATAAACTGAAACACTAACATTACATTTAAATGTTGTTAATCAAGGCTAAAATGTATTACAATCAAAGAGAGCAAAATCGGCTGCCGGATCTAAGTCGCAGGCAACAAGATCACCCTGTAATGACTAGAGGCGGCGTCGTGACATATCGAATAGCTGGCTGGATGATTAGAGCGGCCCTTTATGAGTCTAACCTGGTTAGCTGTCCGCGCTGGACAAATGTTTGCGCATGTTCAAATTGCTCGAACATACAACAAACACCATGTGTTCGATTGACTACAAACTGAAGGTTTGAGGTTTCAACAAACAAGCTGGAAATTTGAAGGCAAAGTTATCCCGCTTAGCAGTGTTGGACACTAATCATGCTAGAAATGAAAGTGAATTCCATTAGAAGATCTTACCATTTAGTGTTACAAACCAGATTCGATAATCGCGGTTTTTTTTTCTGGTCCCTCGAGTCGAGCTGCTGATATCGCACAGGCAGGCGTAATCGTTGTCGGCGAAGGAATTAAACGTCGCCATTTAACATGTTTGCACAGCTGCTGAACGTGACTGGAAAAATTTTCTGTTCAATTTTTCTTATCTGTGAATTGTGGAAAAACTTCGGTTTGAGTTTGTCATTAACCAGCTTATTTTTCAGGCAATCTTCAAAGCAGTGTACGGAATTTATTACAGGAAATTTACTATTCAAAATGTCAAGATTAGAAACTTCCGATTTTGTCATGATTTTCAAGATTTTTGGTATTTGAAAAGGCTTAATTTTTGAATAATGGATATTTTTTTAATTTGTTCAAAATATTTTTCCTTTTATTTTTCCACTTAAAAAAAATTCTCAGTCTAAGGGTGAATCGACAAACTTGAGTTGGATAGAAATCTTTGAAAAATCAATTTAAATACGAACATATTTCACTTTATTTCACAGCAGCACTTTTCTTCTCAATTAAATACAATTCTCGAAAATGTCTTGAGCATTTGTGTTTTGTTTATCTTTTTCAATTTTCACGTAAAGATTAGCAGTTAGAGATCGCTAATTTTTTTTAACTTTCAGAGGTGTCAATTGAATGTATGGAAGTAGTTTTCTCATCAATATAAAAAAAAATCAACCGTAAACATTTTGTTGACTGGCCCAAATAATGAACCTGTGCTAAATTTAAGTTCATTATGACTTGATTTAGAGGTGCCTTAGAGCGGCTTAAGTAAGGTGACAGATTGCCCGGATTTATCCTGGTTTGTACAGTTATTTAAAACATAATTTGAGAAAAGTCCAGCCCGGCCCGGTTGCCGGATATTATAAGAATGGCTCGGTTTTTGTCTGGATTTATTTGCCTAATGACACAAAAAAAAACTAATTGTTTTGTAAATTTTCTTGTGTGTACGATCAAAACAAAAATTTTCGAGCAAGAGTAATAAAAAAAAATCATGAAAGGTTTTCGAAAGCCTGAAAACGATAAAAAACGATTTAATGTTTACTGATTAGTTTTGATGAGAAACATTTTTTTTAAGTTTTGTTTTTTTTTTAATTTCGTTGAGTTAGTTGAGTTGAGTTTTCAAATAAAAAAGCCCGGATTTGTCCGGCCCGAGTAAAGGTGACGAAAAAAATTTATGACGAAAAACTGACGTTGAAATCTGGTGATTTTTCGAATTATAAATTTCGCCCGAGAGTGGGTTTTTTGAGGCAAAGGCGTTTTTAGAAAAAAACTAGTGGAAATCTATGCTATGTTTAAGGATACGCATTTGAAATAAACCACATTTCGCTCTCAATATCATGTAACTTATTTTAATTTGAATTAGTCATCTTAGACTTCATTTAATGAACTCCAGAAATAGAAAATAAATTTGATTTAAATGAAGAAATTGCACTTCATTGAACAAAAAGAATTTAAAAAAGACTCAAATAGTTCAAAACCGCAAAAGTGGTGAAAAAAACTTTAATTAAAATACACTGGGTTTATTCCCATTTTTTGGTTTTTGTTTTGTTTTATCTTTTTGGTCATTTAAAAAAATTTAATTGTTCATATTTTTTTTCCATTTTTTAACGGATTTTAATTTTTTGTCATTTTGGTCATTCTTGTCATTTTTGTTTTTTTTTTCATTTTTGTCATTTTTGTCATTTTTGTCATTTTTGTCATTTTTGTCATTTTTGTCATTTTTGTCATTTTTGTCATTTTTGTCATTTTTGTCATTTTTGTCATTTTTGTCATTTTTGTCATTTTTGTCATTTTTGTCATTTTTGTCATGTTTTGTCATTTTTGTCATTTTTGTCATTTTTGTCATTTTTGTCATTTTTGTCATTTTTGTCATTTTTGTCATTTTTGTCATTTTTGTCATTTTTGTCATTTTTGTCATTTTTGTCATTTTTGTCATTTTTGTCATTTTTGTCATTTTTGTCATTTTTGTCATTTTTGTCATTTTTGTCATTTTTGTCATTTTTGTCATTTTTGTCATTTTTGTCATTTTTGTCATTTTTGTCATTTTTGTCATTTTTGTCATTTTTGTCAATTTTTTCATTTTTGTCATTTTTGTCATTTTTGTCATTTTTGTCATTTTTGTCATTTTTGTCATTTTTGTCATTTTTGTCATTTTTGTCATTTTTGTCATTTTTGTCATTTTTGTCATTTTTGTCATTTTTGTCATTTTTGTCATTTTTGTCATTTTTGTCATTTTTGTCATTTTTGTCATTTTTGTCATTTTTGTCATTTTTGTCATTTTTGTCATTTTTGTCATTTTTGTCATTTTTGTCATTTTTGTCATTTTTGTCATTTTTGTCATTTTTGTCATTTTTGTCATTTTTGTCATTTTTGTCATTTTTGTCATTTTTGTCATTTTTGTCATTTTTGTCATTTTTGTCATTTTTGTCATTTTTGTCATTTTTGTCATTTTTTCATTTTTGTCATTTTTGTCATTTTTGTCATTTTTGTCATTTTTGTCATTTTTGTCATGTTTGTCATTTTTGTCATTTTTTTCATTTTTGTCATTTTTGTCATTTTTGTCATTTTTGTCATTTTGTCATTTTTGTCATTTTTGTCATTTTTGTCATTTTTGTCATTTTTGTCATTTTTGTCATTTTTATCATTTTTGTCATTTTTGTCATTTTTGTCATTTTTGTCATTTTTGTCATTTTTGTCATTTTTGTCATTTTTGTCATTTTTGTCATTTTTGTCATTTTTGTCATTTTTGTCATTTTTGTCATTTTTGTCATTTTTGTCATTTTTGTCATTTTTGTCATTTTTGTCATTTTTGTCATTTTTGTCATTTTTGTCATTTTTGTCATTTTTGTCATTTTTGTCATTTTTGTCATTTTTGTCATTTTTGTCATTTTTGTCATTTTTGTCATTTTTGTCATTTTTGTCATTTTTGTCATTTTTGTCATTTTTGTCATTTTTGTCATTTTTGTCATTTTTGTCATTTTTGTCATTTTTGTCATTTTTGTCATTTTTGTCATTTTTGTCATTTTTGTCATTTTTGTCATTTTTGTCATTTTTGTCATTTTTGTCATTTTTGTCATTTTTATCATTTTTGTCATTTTTGTCATTTTAGTCATTTTTGTCATTTTTGTCATTTTTGTCATTTTTGTCATTTTTGTCATTTTTGTCATTTTTGTCATTTTTGTATTTTTGTCATTTTTGTCATTTTTGTCATTTTTGTCATTTTTGTCATTTTTGTCATTTTTGTCATTTTTGTCATTTTTGTCATTTTTGTCATTTTTGTCATTTTTGTCATTTTTGTCATTTTTGTCATTTTTGTCATTTTTGTCATTTTTGTCATTTTTGTCATTTTTGTCATTTTTGTCATTTTTGTCATTTTTGTCATTTTTGTCATTTTTGTCATTTTTGTCATTTTTGTCATTTTTGTCATTTTTGTCATTTTTGTCATTTTTGTCATTTTTGTCATTTTTGTCATTTTTGTCATTTTTGTCATTTTTGTCATTTTTGTCATTTTTGTCATTTTTGTCATTTTTGTCATTTTTGTCATTTTTGTCATTTTTGTCATTTTTGTCATTTTTGTCATTTTTGTCATTTTTGTCATTTTTGTCATTTTTGTCATTTTTGTCATTTTTGTCATTTTTGTCATTTTTGTAATTTTTGTCATTTTTGTCATTTTTGTCATTTTTGTCATTTTTTGTCATTTTTGTCATTTTTGTCATTTTTGTCATTTTTGTCATTTTTGTCATTTTTGTCATTTTTGTCATTTTTGTCATTTTTGTCATTTTTGTCATTTTTGTCATTTTTGTCATTTTTGTCTTTTATGTCTTTTTTTGTCATTTGGAGTTTTTTTCCATGTTTAACACTCATCCGCATTAGATTTCATTACCCTAATCAGCACTAGGAGTGTCAATTTGACACCACAAGCTCAAATCGTTATAACTTTTGGCGTGTTGAACCAATTTAAACAAAACTTACATTAAAAGAAACCTTTTAATGTCAGTAAAATATGTTTAGAACATTATATACAGCTAAAGTTGCAAGTTTTCTCGTTATTCAGCATGAAAGAAAAAAAAATCCGAAAAAACATGCCTCACGAAAACTGCTTAATGCCTACATCATGAAGACAAGAAATATTTTTTTAAATTTTTTTTAATGAAATGGTCACAAAAAGTTCAAAAAAGTGGTCGAAAAAACCTACTTTTCATTCGATTGCTAGTAAATACTGTTTGAGCCATGGTTAGAGTTTTAGAAAAAATATGACTACAAACTTTATTAAAATTCTAACATTTTGCTGTCTTTAGATTTTTGATAACTGGATTTGAGATTACTGGAGTTTTCCAAAGTTCACTACTTTGCGCAATTTTTTTGACAAATTGAAATTTCATCTCTTTTTGTGGTCCACCGTCAGCTTGTACCCGGATTTTCAGTGCTTTCACTTTGTTCGGACCAATCAAAAGTATATTCATGGGAAAGCAAATTTAATCTACATTCTAGTGAGGTGCAACAAATCACGCTTTGAGATTTCACAAAAATATGAAAATTATAAACGTAACGGCTTCGCTCTCTGACCAAATCACCACAAACCGTACCTACTCGGAGAGCT